>NW_027142465.1:742409-772400 GCF_026170545.1 Melanerpes formicivorus | reverse complement strand
ACCACCACTCTCTGGGCTCAGCCTCCAGCCAGTTCCTAACCCAGCTCAGAGAGCTGCTGTCCCAGCCAGGGGCTGACAGCTTGGCCAGGGGTTTGCTGTGTGGGGGATGGTGGCAAAGGCCTTGCTGAGGTCCAGGCAGACCACATCCACAGCCTGCCCCACATCCCCAGGCATCACCTGGGCATGGAAGGAGCTCAGGTTGGTCAGGCAGGACCTGCCCTTCCTAAACCCATGCTGGCTGGGCCTGAGCCTTGGCCATGCTGTCAGTGCTAGTGTGATTGCACTCAGGATGACTGTTCCATGATCTTGCCTGGCACTGAGGTCAGGCTGCCAGGCCTGGAATTCCCTGGCTCACCCAACCTGCCCTGCTTGTGGCTGGGCACCACTTTGGCCAGCTTCCAGCCCTCTGGGACCTCTCCAGTGAGCCAGGACTGGAGGGAAATGATGGAGAGTGGCTTGGCCAGCTCCTCTGCCAGGAAAGCAGATTGCTCAGCCTGCCCCATGCTGAAAGGGACTCACAGAGGAGGTTGTGCTTGGACCAGGACCAGCGAGGCCCAAAGTTCAGCCCAGCACTGCCAGGGCACCACTAAACCACAGCCCTCAGTGATGCTGATGGGAGTGAGGACAACCAAACCCATCCCTGTGCCACCTGCTGTTCAGGTCGGGCAACCTCCTCCTACATTGGAATGCAGAGCATCCTGTGTCCATGGGATGCCATGGGAGGGGATTCAGCCCTCTGCTGTGCTCTGCTCAGACCTCCCCTGCAGGGCTGGGGCAGCTCTGGAGCCCTCAGCACAGACAGGGAGCTGGGGGAGCAGGGCCAGAGGAGGCCACAGCAGTGCTGGCAGGGCTGGAAGCCCTCTGCTGGGAGCCAGGCTGAGAGAGTTGGCCTTGGGGCAGCCTGCAGAGGAGAAGGCTCCAGGGAGAGCTTCTGGTGGCCTTGCAGTGCTTCAAGGGCCCAGCAGAGAGCTGGGGACAGAGCTTTGAGCAGGGCCTGATGGGACAGGACAAGGGGGGAGGGTTGGAAAGGGCAAGAGGGAGCTTGAGAGTGGAGAGAAGGAGAAATGTTTGGCAGTGAGGATGGGGAGAGCCTGGCCCAGGCTGCCCAGAGAGCTGGGAGCTGCCCCATGCCTGGCAGCAGTGCAGGGGGAGGTTGGTTGGGGGCTGTGAGCAGCCTGCCCTGGCTGGGGCTGTCCCTGCTGGCTGCAGGGGGCTGCACTGGATGAGCTTCACAGATCCCTTCCCACCCAAACCAGTCTGGGATCCTATCAGTGATGCTCTCAGAGCTGTTGCAGTGATCTGCAGGATCTCCTCTAAACACAGATCACAGCCCCACAGGGTGCTAGGGGCTGGAAGGGACCTCTGGAGACTCACAGCAAGTCCTCAGGCAGGGCTGCTTTGGTTTCTGGCCATGAAAGCAGGCAGACTTCCTCAGGCCTTTGTGTTTTTCCCAGCACACTGTGACTTCAGAGCTCTGTGGTTTTGGCTGGTGAGCTGTCCCAGCAGCACAGCTCACTGCCAGCTGAGGGCTTCAGCAGACAAACTGCTGAGCCTCCAAGCAGCAGCTGCACTGGATGACATTTAATGGCCTCTTGCAAAGCAGCCCAGTCTGTGATTCCATGATGCAGGGAAAGCAGAAGATCCTGGCTCCCAGAGCAGGGCTCCTGCTCAGCATTCAGCTCAGCCTTGGGAAGAAATGACAGCAAACTCTTGCAGAGGTTTAAGCAAACACTGCCTCGAGATTCAGGGCCTAGTGGTAGGCAATGACATTCAGTAAACATCCTGGATGCAGCATTTCCTCTTCAGTGCAGCTCACAGCAAGGCCAGGCTGCAGCTGCCTCTGTGATGCTGTCACCTAGCCAGGGGATGTGGCCTGGGAAGCTGAGCAGCCAGCACAGCTCAGGGCACTGGACCAGAGAGGTTGTGGAGTCTCCTTCTCTGGAGATTTCCAAGCCCCAGCTGGATGTGCTCCTGTGTGACCTGTGCTGGATTCCATGGCCCTGCTCTGGCAAGGGGTGGGACTGGATGAGCTCAGGAGGTCCCTTCCAACCCCTAACATCCTCTGAGCTGTGACCTGTGATCTGTGACCCTGTGATCATAGAATCATATAATCAACAAGGATGGAAAAGACCTCAGAGATCATCAAGTCCAAGCTGTCACCCAACACCTCCTGACAGCTAACCCAAGGCTCCAAGTGCCACATCCAATCCCCTCTTGAACACCTCCAGGGATGGGGACTCCACCACCTCCCTGGGCAGCACATCCCAGTGGCCAATCTCTCTTGCTGGGAAGAACTTTCTCCTCACCTCCAGCCTAAACCTCCCCTGGCACAGCTTCAGACTGTGTCCTCTTGTTCTGCTGCTGCTTGCCTGGGAGAAGAGCCCAACCCCCACCTGGCTCCAACCTCCCTGCAGGGAGTTGCAGAGAGCAAGAAGGTCTCCCCTGAGCCTCCTCTTCTGCAGGCTAAGCAACCCCAGCTCCCTCAGCCTCTCCTCCCAGGGCTGTGCTCCAGACCCCTCCCCAGCTTTCTTGCCCTTCTCTGGACACCTTCCAGCAGCTCAACCTCTTTCCTAACCTCAGGAGCCCAGAACTGGACACAGGACTCCAGGTGTGGCCTCAGCAGTGCTGAGCACAGGGCACAAGGACTTCCCTGCTCCTGCTGGCCACACTCTTCCTGCTGCAGGCCAGGATGCCCTTGGCCTTCTTGGCCCCCTGGCACACTGCTGGCTCATGTTCAGCAGTTCAGATCATGATCCTGTGATCTGTGACCCTCAGTCTCAAGCTGTGCCAGGGGAGGTTCAGGCTGGATGTTAGGAAGAAATTCATCCCAGACAGAGAGATTGGCCACTGGGATGTGCTGCCCAGGGAGGTGGTGGAGTCCCCATCCCTGGAGGTGTTTAGGAAGAGCCTGGATGAGGCCCTTGGTGCCATGGTTGAGTTGCTCAGATGGTGCTGGGTGGGAGGTTGGACTTGCTGATCTCTGAGGTCTTTTCCAACCTGGTTCATTCTGCATTCTGTATTCTGTGATCCTATGCCTGAGAGTGCACTGGCAGCACAGCTTGTTCCCCAGCACTGGCAGTGCCAGGTTCAGTGCCAGTGCCACTGCACTGGCCACAGGAGGTGCTGTCTGTGTGGCCTGACCTGCTCTGCCTCCTGCCCTCCCACAGCTCTGGGGCACAACCACTCCCAGGAGGAGAAGGGCCTGGAGGAAAGCTGTGGCTGTCCTTCCACCCTCCTGAAGGAGCCTCCTCCACCTGCAGTGCCTCTCCCCTCAGGGAAACCAGAGCTGAGCTGCAGGGACACTGTGCAGGGGAGGAGGCTCTGTGTGTCCCTGGGGAGTTCAGCTGAAGGGAGGATTCCCTCAGGGCTCCAGCCCAAGGCGAAGCAGCATCCCTCCAGCCAGACCACAGTGGGGCTGGTGTGAGGACAGTGAGGTGAGAGCTGCTGACCCCCTCACTGCCAAACCCTACCTCCTGCTCAGAACACTTCCCAGCTCCCAGTGCTTTGTGCTGTACCTGCTTTGGGACCTGGAGTCTGCAGGAATGTGATTCCTCTTCCAGGGAGGAATCTCACTCACCCCTGGAAGCTGGAGAGACTTTGCCAGCCCACAGACCCTCCAACTGCTTCTGCAGCAAGCAAATGATTGCTGCTGGAGCCCTCCTGAAGGCCAACCCTTCCCCTGGCTGTGGGCAGGGAGCTTACCAAGTGAAGAATGGCTGCCACAATCTTGTAGACAGTCTGAATCTCCTCTTGCTTGAAGCCGATCACCTTCATGGCGTCAGCGACCGCCTTGAACTCTGCACCGTCGTGGATGGAGCACTGTGGGGAGAGAGGTGCTGGGGACAGAGGCAGCCAGCTGCCACAGTCCCACAGGATCCCCAAGGTTGGAAGAGACCTCAAAGATCATCAAGTCCAACCTGGCACCACAGACCTCATGGCTAAACCATGGCTCCAAGTGCCACATCCAAGCCCCTCTTGAACACCTCCAGGGATGGGGACTCCACCACCTCCCTGGGCAGCACATTCCAATAGCTAACAACTCTCTCTGCCTGGGAAGAACTTTCTCCTCACCTCCAGCCTAAACCTCCCCTGGCACAGCTTGAGACTGTGTCCTCTTGTTCTGGGGCTGCTTGCCTGTCTGGCAGAAGAGACCAACCCCCACCTGGCTACAACCTCCCTGCAGGGAGTTGCAGAGGCCAATGAGGTCTCCCCTGAGCCTCCTCTTCTGCAGGCTAAGCAACCCCAGCTCCCTCAGCCTCTCCTCCCAGGGCTGTGCTCCAGACCCCTCCCCAGCTTTCTTGCCCTTCTCTGGACACCTTCCAGCAGCTCAACCTCTTTCCTAACCTGAGGAGCCCAGAACTGGACACAGGACTCAAGGTGTGGCCTCAGCAGTGCTGAGCACAGGACACAAGGACTTCCCTGCTCCTGCTGGCCACACTCTTCCTGCTGCAGGCCAGGATGCCCTTGGCCCTCTTGGCCCCCTGGGCACACTGCTGGCTCATGTTCAGGCAGCTGTCAACCAGCACCCCCAGGTCCCTCTCTGCCTGGCTGCTCTCAGCCACTCTGACCCCAGCCTGTAGCTCTGCCTGGGGTTGCTGTGGCCAAAGTGCAGCCCCTGGCACTTGGACTTGTTGAATGCCATCCTGTTGGCCTCTGCCCATCTGCCCAGCCTGGCCAGGTCCCTCTGCAGAGCCCTTCTGCCCTCTCACTGACCAACATCTGCTCCCAGCTTGCTGTCATCTTCAGACTTGCTGCTGACTGACTCAATGCCCTCATCCAGATCATCAATGAAGATGTTAAAGAGCACAGGGCCCAGCACTGCTCCCTGGGGCACACCACTGGTGCCTGGCTGCCAGCTGGCTGTGGCACCATTCACCACCACTCTCTGGGCTCAGCCTCCAGCCAGTTCCTCACCCAAAGAAAGCAAAGAGTCAGGAAGCAAAGAGTCTCAAACCCAAGAGAAGCAGCTGTGGGCTTTGCTGCTTCTCCCATGCCAGCCTGCTCCAAGATCTCTCAGGTGATTCTGATGCCCTGCACTGTAGGCTGAGCCCCGTGGCAGCCACACACCAGCAGGGGCTGCAGGAATCCAGCACAGCAGCACTGGGGAGTTCAGCTCCCAGGGGAAGTGGTTGTGAAAGGGCAGAAGTGGTCCTCAAAACACCCAGAACAGCAGCTCCAAGCAGTGCAGGGACAGACCCCCTGAGCAGGAGCTCCTGCCCCCAGCTTGCTGTCAGCTGCACATTCACTGCTGCTGGACTCAATCTGTACTTCAGGCATTTCAAGAGGCTTTTAGAACTTGCAGACAGGTTACCTGCAGCTCACTGACAGGAGCCTCACCTTTATCTGTGCTCCAGGGGAGATGTAGCTGTATGCAGATGCATCCTTCTTCAGGTGGAGAGAGTGCAGCATCTGGTCAGACCCTCCCTGCAGGAGCTGTACAAAGAGGATTTCAAGAGAGGGTGAAGGAAATTCTCCATCTGCTTGACAAAACCAAACCACAAAACCATCAACCTGCTGCTGCAGAGGAATCAGCTGCAGGGCCTGGAGCCATCAGCACCACATGTGCAAAACACACAGCCTGCAGCAGGGCAGGGCTCCAACCACAGGCAGAAAGAGGTTGGCTGAACAACTGGCAGAGAATCCCAGCCTGCTGAGGGTGGGAAGGGGCCTCTAAAGCTCATCCAGCCCAGTCTAAAGGGTTCTGTGCATCCCCATCTGGGAGGCTGCCCCCAAGGAGCTCAGTGACCTCCCCAGCAGCAGCAGCAGCAGCACAGCAGCACCAGGGCTGGGCTGGATTCAGTGCAGAAGTTGTGCCAGTGCAGGAAATGCTCTTGGCTCTTGCTGCAGGAGCTGCTGCACCTGGGCAAGGCTACCTGCAAGAGCAGCAGCTCTGCAACACAAATCCTTCAGGTTCCTCCTTAAGGCAAAGGCCTTGGGGTGGTTTACACAGAGAATCCCAGACTGGATTGGGTGGGAAGGGAGATGGAAAGGTCATTTGTCCAGCCCCCTGCAGCCAGCAGGGACAGCCCCAACCACAGCAGGCTGCTCACAGCCCCAACCAACCTCCCCTGCACTGCTGCCAGGCATGGGGCAGCTCCCAGCTCTCTGGGCAGCCTGGGACAGGGAAGTCTGCCTGGTTTCATGGCCAGAAACCAAAGCAGCCCTGCCTGAGGACTTGCTGTGATCTCCAGAGGTCCCTTCCAGCCCCTAGCACCCTCTGGGTCTGTGATTTGCGTTTAGAGGAGATCCTGCAGATCACTGCAACAGCTCTGAGAGCATCACTGATAGGATCCCAGACTGGTTTGGGTGGGAAGGGATCTGTGAAGCTCATCCAGTGCAAGCCCTGCAGCCAGCAGGGACAGCCCCAGCCAGGGCAGGCTGCTCACAGCCCCAACCAACCTCCCCTGCACTGCTGCCAGGCATGGGGCAGCTCCCAGCTCTCTGGGCAGCCTGGGCCAGGCTCTCCCCACCCTCACTGCCAAACATTTCTCCTTCTCTCCACTCTCAAGCTCCCTCTTGCCCTTTCCAACCATCCCCCCTTGTCCTGTCCCATCAGGCCCTGCTCAAAGCTCTGTCCCCAGCTCTCTGCTGGGCCCTTGAAGCACTGCAAGGCCACCAGAAGGCCTCCCCTGTCTTTCTGAGTGTCAGGAGTGCTTACAAAACAAGGCTGAGCCTCTTCCCAGAGCAGACATCTTTCCACCTCTGCCAGGCCACAGATGTCTCTTGGCAATGACATTCCCCTTCCCTGCTCTGCACAGGGACTGTCCCAGTGGGAGGTGAGGGAGTGCTGAGGAAGGTGCTGACACTGCCAGCCTGCAGTGCTGCCTGAGTGGCAATCCCCCCAACAAACCCAAGGGGCCCTCACTGCACAGCTGCCAACAAAGGTTCTGCTCCTTGGCCAAGCCTCTCCCCCGAGGGCAGCCCAGGGAAGCACCACTCAGTGTGGAAGGCATTCAGAGCAACTGCCCCCAAAGAAGGAAGTCAGCTTGGTGTCATGAAACGAGTTCCATATGGGCCAGAGGCCTCCAGAGGAAGCAGAGGGATTAGAGTCCTGAGAAAGAGAGCAGTGAGTCCCAGAGCAGCATCCTGCCACACTGGCCTAGCTCACCTCCTTCTTCAGTGTACAAACGTGCTGACCTGGGCCTGAAGGACCCAATCTGCCCAGGCTCCTTCCCCACAGAGCCAGAGAGCACTCAAGCTGCAGCAGCAAGGGAGCCCCTCTGCAAAGCACAGGAGAAGGAGGCAGCTGGAAAGCTTCCAGTGCTGCCTCATCCCTGCCAGCAGCAAGCAAATACCAACCTGGTAGAAAGAGTGGAAGCTGCGCTCCCCTGGCTGCTGCACGATCACACGAGACTGTGGGGAGACCAGAGACAGGTGAGTGGATGTGGCCCCCCCTCAGACACCACTGCCAGGCCAGCCCCAAGCTCAGCTTATGTCCCAGGGGGTCTGGCATGAGCATTACCAGCGAGGTGTGAGCCAGAGAACGAATCCGATGAAGAGCGACCGAAGGATTCAGGCAGGGCAGGTCCTGCCTGACCAACCTGAGCTCCTTCCATGCCCAGGTGATGCCTGGGGGATGTGGGGCAGGCTGTGGATGGGGGATGTGGGGCAGGCTGTGGATGTGGTCTACCTGCACCTCAGCAAGGCCTTTGACACTCTCCCCCATAGCCAACCCCTGGCCAAGCTGTCAGCCCCTGGCTGGGACAGCAGCTCTCTGAGCTGGGTTAGGAACTGGCTGGAGGCTGAGCCCAGGGAGTGGTGGTGAATGGTGCCACAGCCAGCTGGCAGCCAGGCACCAGTGGTGTGCCCCAGGGAGCAGTGCTGGGCCCTGTGCTCTTGAACATCTTCACTGATGATCTGGATGAGGGCATTGAGTCCATCAGCAGTGAATGTGCAGAGGATACCAACCTGGGGGCAGGAGTTGATCTGCTGGAGGGCAGAGAGGCTCTGCAGAGGGACCTGGACAGGCTGGGCAGATGGGCAGAGGCCAAAGGCAGGAGATTGAATACATCCAAGTGCCAGGTGCTGCACATTGGCCACAGCAACCCCAGGCAGTGCTACAGGCTGGGGGCAGAGTGGCTGAGAGCAGCCAGGCAGAGAGGGACCTGGGGGTGCTGGTTGATGGTAGGCTGAACATGAGCCTGCAGTGTGCCCAGGCAGCCAAGAGGGCCAATGGCATCCTGGCCTGCATTAAGAACAGAGTGGCCAGCAGGAGCAGGGAGGTCATTCTGCCCCTGTACACTGCACTGATTAGGCCACACCTTGAGTCCTGTGTCCAGTTCTGGGCACCCAGGGAGGTGGTTGAGGCCCCAGCCCTGGAGGTGTTTAAGGCCAGGCTGGCTGAGGCTGTGGCCAGGCTGATCTAGTGTGGGGTGTCCCTGCCCATGGCAGGGGGGTTGGAACTGGATGATCCTTGTGCTCCCTTCCAACCCTGACTGATTCTATGACACTGTGATCTCTGAGGTCTTTTCCAACCTGGCTGGTTCTATGGTGACCCAGGAGCCAGAGGCCTCTGCACAATGCAGTGTGCTGCATGGTTTAGCAGTCAGGAGATCTTGGGTGACAGCTTGGACTTGATGATCCTTGAGGTCTTTTCCAACCTTATTGATTCTATGATTCTTTCAAAGGGTTCTCTGCTCCTGCTCTGGCAGGGAGGGGTTGGACTGGAAGCTCTCCAGAGGTCCCTTCCAACCCCTAGCACCCTGTGAGGCTGTGATTCTCTCTGGAGCAGAACCTCAGCCACCCTCAGAGTGCAGCCAAGTTTCACTTGGGTGCTTTCCTCACCCCAAGCACATGACAGGAAGCCTCAGGATGTAGGTCACCAAAGCTGCAGCCCCACCTCCTTTCTGCAGGCAAGCACCCAGGGGATCAATATTTGGGTCTGGCCTTGGTTTGTTTTGCTTTGACTACCAGAAAGCATTTGGCCTGCAAACAGACTGCAGGGAGGAGGCCAAAAGACAAACAAGCAAGCATGGTAGCAGCTGTGGGCAGAGCTCCCAATGAAAGCCAGACCTGTGTGTCTCACACATGGGGAGAGCTGGCAAGAGCCCAGGCCCAGCCTCTCTGCACAGCTTTGCACATCCCAATGCCTTCAGCCACCACTTAGTGAGGTGGAGAAACAAATGATGCTGGAGGGGACTTGGAACAGACCAAGCCAAGGCTACTGAAAGCACAGCCAGGGCTGTGGCAGGACTCCAGAAGGACACTGCTCAAGCACACTGCTGCTGCTTGCAGACCTTGCTGCCTTCTGCTCTCATTTACCAGCCAGGACTCAGTGTGGGACACAGAAAGGAGCTCTGCAGATGTTAGGATCACAGATTCATAGAATGGTTTGGGTTAGAAGGGACCTTGAAGATCATTTAGCTCCAACAGCCCTGCCAGGGGAAGAGACACCTTCCACTACCCCAGCCTGGTCAAGGCCTCATCCAGTTAATCCCCCTGGCCCACAGGGTGCCTGGCACAAAGCCCTCATCCACACAACAGGCACCAGCTCTCCTGCAGCAGAGATGAGATCCAGCAGCTGCTAGGTGCCAGCCAGCTGACTCCTCTGGACAGTCATTAAGTGTGCAACCAGTGCACAAAAGATGATTTCCTTCCCTCTTCTTTTCCTTCCTCAGGAGATGAGCTGATGCTGGAGTAGGGGAAGGGGCTCAGAGATTCACAGAATGGGTTGAGTTGGAAGGGTCTTTAAACATCATCCAGTTCCAATCTCCCTTCCCCAGGCAGGGAGACCTCCCACCAGCCCAGCCTGCTCAAGGCCTCATCCAGCCTGGCCTTGAACACCTCCAGGGAGGGGACAGCCATGGAGCTCAGCTTGTTTTCTGGTTACAAAGTACCTACCCTACCTACCCCCTGCTGGGGTCAGAGTGGCTGAGAGCAGCCAGGCAGAGAGGGACCTGGGGGTGCTGGTGGACAGCAGCTGAACAGGAGCCAGCAGTGTGCCCAGGGGCCTAAGAAGGCCAAGGGCATCCTGGCCTGCAGCAGGAAGAGTGTGGCCAGCAGGAGCAGGGAAGTCCTTGTGCCCTGTGCTCAGCACTGCTGAGGCCACACCTGGAGTCCTGTGTCCAGCTCTGGGCTCCTCAGGTTAGGAAAGAGGTTGAGCTGCTGGAAGGTGTCCAGAGAAGGGCAAGAAAGCTGGGGAGGGGTCTGGAGCACAGCCCTGTGAGGAGAGGCTGAGGGAGCTGGGGTTGCTTAGCCTGGAGAAGAGGAGGCTCAGGGGAGACCTTCTTGCTCTCTGCAACTCCCTGCAGGGAGGTTGGAGCCAGGTGAGGGTTGGGCTCTTCTGCCAGGCAAGCAGCAGCAGAACAAGAGGACACAGTCTCCAGCTGTGCCAGTGGAGGTTTAGGCTGGAGGTGAGGAGAAAGTTCTTCCCAGCAAGAGAGATTGGCCACTGGGATGTGCTGCCCAGGGAGGTGGTGGAGTCCCCACCCCTGGAAGTGTTCAAGAGGGGATTGGATGTGGCACTTGGTTATGTTGTCAGGAGGTGTTGGGTATTAGGTTTTAGGTTGGACTGGATGATCTCTGAGGTCTTTTCCAACCTTATTGATTCTATGATTCCATAAACCTCTGAGCAACACAGCTCTGCAGGGAGCTCTGACAGCAGTGGGGTTACAGTGACAGGGCACTGCCAGTGCCTCAGCAGCACTTTGGTCACTTCCAGCAACTCCTGGGAGGAAGACAAAGCTGCAGAGCTACCAAACTCCTGCAGCACCTGTGGCCATACCCTGGTCTGAACGAGAAACTCGCTGGTGGCACAGCAGCTACTGAAACAGCACCACCAACCCCCCTCAACAGCCTCTAAGCCTGACAGCCAGGGGCCTCACCTTCTCTAGCAGGTAGTTATTGATGTGCCCCCCTATTGGGTCTCCTTTGAAGTCGAAGTTGATGTCCATGTACTTGCCAAACCTGCTGGAGTTGTCGTTGCGGTTGGTTTTGGCGTTGCCGAAGGCCTCCAGCACGCAGTTGGACTTCAGCAGGATGTTCTTCACCCTGCAGCACAGAGAGAGGGGCAAGGCAGAAGAGTGTAAGCCCCCACTCCTGCCCTCCAAGCCTGGAATTCATTTGCACAGGCTGCTCTCCAGGGGAGGTCAGAGACAGCGGAGCTGCTCCCCGCTGCCCGGCGTGGGCTGACGCCTGGAACCGCAGCGCTCCCCGGGGCGGTCAGCTGGGAGCTTGGGGCAGTGCTGCCTGCAGCCCAGCAAGTGGCAGCCACTGAGTCAGGGAATCACAGAATCAACCAGGCTGGAAAAGACCTCAGAGATCCTCCAGCCCAACCTCTCACCCAACACCTCCTGACTAACAACTAAACCATGGCTCCAAGTGCCACGTCCAACCCCTTTTGGAACACCTAACCGCAGCCTGCCTTGGGTTGGAAAGGACCTCCAAGATCATCCAGTTCCGACCCCCCTGCCATGGGCAGGGACACCTCCCACCCTTTTCAGCCTGGCTTTGAATATTTCAAGGCTTGGAACCTCCACAACTTCCCAGGTGCTCTCTGGGGACCTTCAGCAGGAGGTTTCAGACAGCTTCAGGAGTCCTTCTGCCTCCCTCTTCTCCATCACGGGTGCTCTGCAAGCTTGTGCATCAGCTTGGAGAACAGTAACAGCAGCTGGCTGCTCACTGCTTGGGCTTGATGCTCTGGAAGGTCTTTTCCAACCTGAACAACTCCATGGTTTGATGAGCTGATGATTTCCATTTGCCAAACTCATTGGCACAAGCCTGTGCCCTCCCAAGAGCTTCAGAACTTCTCTGGGCAACCTGTCCCAGAGCCTCACCACCCTCATGGGGAAGAATTTGCTCCCAATGGTTCATCTAAGTCCAGCTTCTTCCAGTGTGAAGTCATCACCCCATGTCCTGGCACTTCCAGCCCTTGTCAAAAGTCCATCCCCAGCTCCCCTGTAGCCCCTCCAGGCACTCCAAGGCTGCTCTAAGGTCTCCCCAGAGAGAGCACAGGTTCAAGAAGGCAGAGTGCAAGGTCCTACAGCTGGGTCAGGGCAATCCTCAGCATCAGGGCAGGTTGGGGGTGATGAGAGTGAGAGCAGCCCTGCAGGAAAGGATTTGGGGTGCTGGTGGGGGAGAAGCTGGGCAGGAGCCAGCAGTGGGCACTGGCAGCACAGGAGGCCAAGGGCAGCCTGGGCTGCATCCAAAGCAGCTTGGCCAGAGATGGAGAGAGAGGATCCTGCCCCTCTGCTCTGGGAGACCTCACCTGCAGGGCTGTGTCCAGATATGGGACCCCCAACACAAGAAGGACATGGAGCTGAAGGGGTGGGTACAGAGTAGAGGCCATGAAGAGGACCAGAGGGCTGGAGAACCTCTGCTATGGGGACAGGCTGGGAGAGTTGGGGCTGCTCAGCCTGGAGAAGGCTCCAGGGAGACCTCAGAGCTGCATTTCAGTACCTGCAGACTGGGGAGGGACTGTTCAGAAGGGGCTGTGGGGAGAGGACAAGAGGCAGTGGTTTGAATCTGGAGCAGGGCAGAGGTAGGTTGGACATCAGGAGGAAGTTCTGCACAGGGAGGTGGTGAGACACTGGCACAGGGAGGCAGTTGAGGCCCCACCCTTGGAGACATTCCAGGTGAAACTTGTTCTGGCCCTCAGCAACCTGCTCTAGCTGGAGATGTCCCTGCTGACTGCAGGGGGGAGTGGACAAGATGACCTCTGAGGCTTTGATGCATTCTGTGATTCTGTACTTAGCACAGAAGAGCATCTCCCAGCATGGTGCTGGCAGCCCACAGGGGGATCCACAACCAGACCAGTCTGCCCCTGCTGCTCTGCCTGTCTCTCACTCACCTCTCCACCTCAGCCCTCTGCCCAGGGTTGGTGATGGCTGCTATGTACTGCATGATGTATTTGCTGGCCTCTGTCTTCCCAGCCCCGCTCTCACCTGGGGGGGGAAACACAAGGAGATCACAAGAGAGCAGAGAAAGCCAAGCACACTCCTGAAACAGTCTGAATTGTACCCCAAAGAGTGTTTGGGAGGCTTCCTATTGGTTCATTTAAAGCAATCCACTTTGCCTGCACTCTGAACGCTTCCTAAACACAGCCCTGGCCCTGCCTGGCTGCTGCTGGGCAGGATCCCACAGGTGGGCAAGGGCCTGGCACAGAACAGATCAAAAGGAACATTGTTAGGGCAGAAAGGCTGGCATGGCGAGGCTGGGCCAGCAGCAGCAGCACAAGAGGCCTCTGTTGAGCCCTCCAGAGCTGGGGCTCGTGCTTTTCAGGGCTGTGAAAGCAGAGGAACAGCCAGGAGAGGGAGTGCCAGGATGCAGCCAGCCACCGCTGATGGTACCAGCCCTGCTCCCACTGTGGGAGCCACCACAAGGCACTGGTCAGGCACCAGACAAGGAACAAAACAGCTGAGGGACGAAAACCAGCAGTGCTGCAGACAGGCAGGACCCTGCTCAAGGGGCCTCTGAGCAGGGAAGACCTGTGAGCACTGCTAGACTTGGCATGCTTCCTAGTGGGGTAATTCCAGCTGCTTTCTGGGCTAAAAAGCCATCAAAGCCTCTCTCTTGTGGGGTCAGCAGCAGCTTTCAAGCCACTGAAGCACTCATCCCTCATATCTGACTTACCCTCCAGGGGCCTCTGAGCAGGGGAGAAGGGAGCAAGCCCATAAGGATTTTAGCACAGCCTGAATGCTTTCAGTGCCCCTGGAGTTGCCCTTAGTGCCCTCTGACACAGGCTCCAGACACAAGTCTTCTCTTTTAACTACCTATTGAGAGGCCTTCTGGCAAACAAGGCCAGAGACCTTCCCAGAGCCTTTAGCAGGTTCTCTGTCAACCTGCAGTGACAACAAAGCCAAAGGGCTGGGAGGGGGAAGGGAGGCAGAGGCTCACCTTGGGAAAGGTCATGACCAGAACTCTACTGCTGGTGCTCTGATCAGAGTGTCTGCCCCTGCACTGCTTGGGGCTGCTGTTCTGGGTGTTTTGAGGACCACTTCTGCCCTTTCACAACCACTTCCCCTGGGAGCTGAGCTCCCCAGTGCTGCTGTGCTGGATTCCTGTAGCCCCTGCTGGTGTGTGGCTGCCGCGGGGCTCAGCCTCCAGCTCCTGCTCAGGGTGTCTGTCCCTGCACTGCTTGGGGCTGCTGTTGTGGGCGTTTTGAGGATCACTTCTGCCCTTTCACAACCACTTCCCCCGGGGAGCTGAACTCCCCAGTGCTGCTGTGCTGGATTCCTGTAGCCCCTGCTGGTGTGTGGCTGCCACAGGGCTCAGCCTACAGTGCAGGGCATCAGAATCACCTGAGAGATCTTGGAGCAGGCTGGCATGGGAGAAGCAGCAAAGCCCACAGCTGCTTCTCTTGGGCTTCAGAGTCTCTGCTTCCTGACTCTTTGCTTCCTTTGTCCCCTACACCTCTCTCCCCACAGCTCCTGCTCAGGGTGTCTGTCCCAGCACTGCTTGGGGCTGCTGTTGTGGGCGTTTTGAGGATCACTTCTGCCCTTTCACAACCACTTCCCCCGGGGAGCTGAACTCCCCAGTGCTGCTGTGCTGGATTCCTGTAGCCCCTGCTGGTGTGTGGCTGCCACGGGGCTCAGCCTACAGTGCAGGGCATCAGAATCACCTGAGAGATCTTGGAGCAGGCTGGCATGGGAGAAGCAGCAAAGCCCACAGCTGTTTCTCTTGGGCTTCAGACTCTGCTTCCTAACAGCTGGCTTCCTTTGTCCCCAACACCTCTCTCCCCACAGCTTCTGTTCAGGGTGTCTGTCCCTGCACTGCTTGGGGCTGCTGTTCTGGGTGTTTTGAGGATCACTTCTGCCCTTTCACAGCCACTTCCCCTGGGAGCTGAACTCCCCAGTGCTGCTGTGCTGGATTCCTGCAGCCCCTGCTGGTGTGTGGCTGCCACAGGGCTCAGCCTACAGTGCAGGGCATCAGAATCACCTGAGAGATCTTGGAGCAGGCTGGCATGGGAGAAGCAGCAAAGCCCACAGCTGCTTCTCTTGGGCTTCAGAGTCTCTGCTTCCTGACTCTTTGCTTCCTTTGTCCCCTACACCTCTCTCCCCACAGCTCCTGCTCAGGGTGTATGTCCCTGCACTGCTTGGGGCTGCTGTTCTGGGTGTTTTGAGGATCACTTCTGCCCTTTCACAACCACTTCCCCTGGGAGCTGAACTCCCCAGTGCTGCTGTGATGGATTCCTGTAGCCCCTGCTGGAGTGTGGCTGCCACGGGGCTCAGCCTACAGCACAGGGCATGAGAATCACCTGGGAAATCTTGGAGCAGGCTGGCATGTGAGAAGCAGCAAAGCTCACAGCTGTTTCTCTTGGGCTTCAGACTCTCTGCTTCCTGACAGCTGGCTTCCTCTGTCCCCAACACCTCTCTCCCCACAGCTTCTGCTCAGGGGGTCTGTCCCTGCACTGCTTGGAGCTGCTGTTCTGGGTGTTTTGAGGATCACTTCTGCCCTTTCACAACCACTTCCCCTGGGAGCTGAGCTCCCCAGTGCTGCTGTGCTGGATTCCTGCAGCCCCTGCTGGAGTGTGGCTGCCACGGGGGTCAGGCTCCAGCTCCTGCTCAGGGTGTCTGCCCCTGCACTGCTTGGAGCTGCTGTTCTGGGCGTTTTGAGGATCACTTCTGCCCTTTCACAACCACTTCCCGTGGGAGCTGAGCTCCCCAGTGCTGCTGTGCTGGATTCCTGTAGCCCCTGCTGGAGTGTGGCTGCCGCGGGGCTCAGCCTCCAGCTCCTGCTCAGGGTGTCTGTCCCAGCACTGCTTGGGGCTGCTGTTCTGGGTGTTTTGAGGATCACTTCTGCCCTTTCACTGACACAGGCAGAGCAAAGCAGAGGCTCACATTGAAGCCATCACTTTGCAGACTCAGATGAAGCTGACGACTGAGAGCAGCTCTTGAATGAGAGAAGAAGCAATTGCAGAGGTCTCCAGGCAGGGATTGAAACGCAAAGGAGCAGATTGCCGGCGCTCCCTCGGACAAAGCGCTGCCATTAGGCAAATCGTTCGGTCCCTACCTGCCGTCCCCCGAGGGCCAGGCGCTGCCGGGGGGGCAGAGCTGCCGCAGCTCACCTGAGATCACGATGCAGGTGTCCTTGGAGCGCCTCTTCATGGCCTTGTAGGCGGCGTCGGCGATGGCGAAGAGGTGCGGAGGCCGCTCGTAGAGCTCCCTGCCGCGGTACTGCTCGATGGTGTCCCGCCCGTAGATGTTCAGGTTCTTGTAGGGGTTCATGGAGACCACCACCTCCCCGATGAAGGTGTAAATGCGACCCTTCTCGAACCTGCCCCGGGGAGAGAGGAGGCAGGGAGTCAAACACAGAGCGTCCCAGCCCTGAGCCCAGAGCTACAGGCTGGGGGCAGAGCGGCTGAGAGCTGCCAGAGAGGGACCTGGGGGTGCTGATTGACAGCTGCCTGAACAGGAGCCAGCAGTGTGCCCAGGGGGCCAAGAAGGCCAAGAGCATCCTGGCCTGCAGCAGGAAGAGTGTGGCCAGCAGGAGCAGGGAAGTCCTTGTGCCCCTGTACTCTGCATAGGTTAGGCTGCACCTTGAGTCCTGTGTCCAGTTCTGGGACCTCAGTTTAAGAAGGACATTGAGAGACTTGAAGGTGTCCAGAGAAGGGCAAGAAAGCTGGGGAGGGGTCTGGAGCACAGCCCTGGGAGGAGAGGCTGAGGGAGCTGGGGTTGCTTAGCCTGGAGAAGAGGAGGCTCAGGGGAGACCTCATTGCCCTCTACAACTACCTGAAAGGTGGTTGTAGCCAGGTGGGGGTTGGTCTCTTCTCCCAGGAAAGCAGCACCAGAACAAGAGGACACAGTCTCAAGCTGTGCCAAGGGAGGTTTAGACTTGAGGTGAGGAGAAAGTTCTTCACCGAGCGAGTCATTCGTCATCGGGATGTGCTGCCCAGGGAGGTGGTGGAGTCCCCATCCCTGGAGGTGTTCAATAGGGGCTTGGATGTGGCACTTGGTGCCATGGTCTAGTCATGAGGTCTGTGTTGATAGGTTGGACTCGATGATCTTTGAGGTCTCTTCCAACCTTGGTGATGCTGTGAGACTGTGAGACTGTCCCAGGGTGGCTTCCCAGCCGCTCGCCCCTCCGCACCTCAAGGGAGCGGCAGCCGGAGCCATGGCCCAGGACAAAGGCAGAGGCTCGGCAGGGTGGCCTGGGGGCATCACAGAGCCACAAGGAGAAGAACTAGGGCTAACCTGGAGCCCTACCATCCTACCATCCTACCATCCACTCCCTGCTGCTCCTGTCCCCACAGATACCCAACTGCTCAGCTCAGTCACTGCAGCCAGCCCCTCTGCTGCTGATCCAGCTGCCGGGCAGCACGCTCAGAGACTTCTGCTGCCATCAACACACTGCTGGGAACACAGCATGGAATGGTTTGGGGGGACAGGGACATGGAAAGATCATCCAATCCAACTCACTGCAGCCAGCAGGGACAGCCCCAGCCAGGGCAGGCTGCTCACAGCCCCAACCAACCTCCCCTGCACTGCTGCCAGGCATGGGGCAGCTCCCAGCTCTCTGGGCAGCCTGGGCCAGGCTCTCCCCACCCTCACTGCCAAACATTTCTCCTTCTCCCCACTCTCAAGCTCCCTCTTGCCCTTTCCAACCCTCCCCACTTGGCCTGTCCCATCAGGCCCTGCTCAAAGCTCTGTCCCCAGCTCTCTGCTGGGCCCTTGAAGCACTGCAAGGCCACCAGAAGCTCTCCCTGGAGCCTTCTCCTCTGCAGGCTGCCCAAGGCCAACTCTCTCAGCCTGGCTCCCAGCAGAGGGCTTCCAGCCCTGCCAGCACTGCTGTGGCCTCCTCTGGCCCTGCTCCCCCAGCTCCCTGGCTGTGCTGAGGGCTCCAGACAGTGCTCCAGGTGTGGTCTCAGCAGGGTGGAGCAGAGGGCCAGGAGGTGTCTAAGCAAGATTTCAGATAACACAACTTACTGTTTCCCAACTGACTGAGAGAGTTGTGGTCAACAGCTCAGTGTCCAAATGCAGACCAGTGACAAGTGGCAAACCTCAGGGACTGAGGCACCCTCAGCATATTTGTGGATGACACCAAGTTGAGTGGTGTGGGCAACAGGCTGGAGGGAAGGATCCATCCAGAGGCATCCAGAGAGGCTGCAGAGCTGGGCCCAAGACAACCTCAAGAAATTCAACAAGACCAAGGGCAAGGTCCTGCAGCTGGGTCAGGGCAATCCCAAGTACAAATCCAGGCTGGGCAAGGAGTGGCTGGAGAGCAGCCTTGAGGAGAAGGCCTTGGGGGGGTCAGCTGGTGACAAACTCCCCAGGAGCCAGCAGTGGTCCCTGGCAGCCCAGAGCCAGCCCTGTGCTGAGCTGCAGCCAGAGCAGGGAGAGCAGCAGCACAGGGAGGGGATTCTGCCCTCTGCTCTGACCCCATCTGCAGCACTGCCTCCAGCTCTGGGGCTCCAGGGAGACCTCAGAGCAGCCTTCCAGTACCTGAAGGGCTCCAGGAGAGCTGGGGAGGGACTTTGGACAAGGGCTGGGAGGGACAGGATGAGGAACAATGGCTTTGAGCTGGGAGAGGAGAGACTGAGACTGGAGATGAAGAAGAAACTCTTGAGAGTGAGGCTGGGGAGACTCTGGCACAGGCTGCCCAGAGAGGCTGTGGCTGTCCCCTCCCTGGAGGTGTTCAGGGCCAGGCTGGATGAGGCCTTGAGCGAGCTGGGCTGGTGGGAGGTGTCCCTGCCCATGGCAGGGGGCTGGAACTGGCTGAGCTTTAAGTCTGCTTCCAACCCAAACCACTCTGTGACTCTATGAATGTAGCAGAGGAGCACAGAAGGAATTTTTGATTAAGAGCTGAGGAATCCATCCAGCATCTGCTGCTGGAGAGGAGAAAGGATGGCAGCAGAGATCCCCAGTGCTGCTGCCTGCACTTCAACCCTTACAGCATTAGATGGCACCAGCTCACCTCCGTGCAGGCCAGGAGGCCTCCTCAGCACTCATGGACTCCACAGCAGCCCTAGCTCTGCTTTATTGCATCCCTTCCCACCCCCGGGTGCTGACAGCCCTGACACTTCCCATTGTTCACTGGAGAGCTCGCAGCAGCATCTTGGCAGGGCTGGTTCCAGCAGGTGCAAGAAGACTTGAGCCACATCACCCAGCAGCAGAACTCCACTGCCCCAAAGGGGCTCTGCCTCTGCTCCCAGCTGCCCCCAGCAAGCCCTCAGCAGGGTGACACCATGGCAAAAGCCTCTTCTGCTCTGCCTTCAGTTTGCACTGCTCCTGGTCCTGAGGTGCGTGGCCCAGAGCTCACCAGGCAGAGAGAGTCTCTGGCTCACAGATATTTGCTACCAAAAATTGGGTTAGGAAAGATAAGGGCCACCAGCAATTAGCAACAGCAGCTGCAGCTCAGCAGCTACCACATCAACACCAAGCAAAGCAAGCCAGGCTGGGGATGATGAGCCTGAGAGCAGCCCTGCAGAGAAGGCCTTGGGGTGCTGGTGGGGGAGAAGCTGGGCAGGAGCCAGCAGTGGGCACTGGCAGCACAGGAGGCCAAGGGCAGCCTGGGCTGCAGCCAAAGCAGCTTGGCCAGGGATGGAGAGAGAGGATCCTGCCCCTTTGCTCTGCTCTGCTCTGGGGAGACCTCCCCTGCAGGGCTGGGGCCAGCTGTGGGCCCTCAACACAGGAAGGACATGGACCTGGAGGAGGAGGTCCAGGAGGTCTCAAAGATGATCAGAGGCTGGAGCAACTCTGCTATGGGGACAGGCTGGGGGAGTTGGGGCTGCTCAGCCTGGAGATGAGAAGGCTCCAGGGAGACCTCAGAGCTGCATTTCAGTATTTGCAGGGAACCTACAGGAGGGCTGGGGAGGGACTGCTCAGAAGGGGCTGTGGGGATAGGACAAGAAGCAGTGGTTTGAATCTGGAGCAGGGCAGATTTAGGTTGGACATCAGGAGGAGGGTCTGCACAGTGAGGGTGAGGAGACACAGGAACAGGCTGCCCAGGGATGTGCTTGAGGCCCCATCCCTGGAGACATTCAAGCTCAGACCTGATGGGGTCCTGGGCAACCTGGTCTAGGTGCTCAGGGATGTGCTTGAGGCCCCATCCCTGGAGACATTCAAGCTCAGACCTGATGGGGCCCTGAGCAGCCTGGTCTAGGTGCTCAGGGATGTGGTTGAGGCCCCATCCCTGGAGACATTCAAGCTCAGACCTGATGGGGCCCTGGGCAGCCTGCTCTAGTTGACTGCAGGGAGGTTGGCCAAGATGACCTTTGAGGGACCCTTCCAACCTGATGCAACCTGTGAGTCTGTGCAGTGCAGGCAGGCCTGGTGTGAAGCCCAGAACCACAGCCTCCAGCAGACAAACTCCCTCTTTATTCACTGGGAGACCAGAAGATGGACTCAGGCACCCAGGCAGCCTCCTCATATGCTAAGCCCTTGGCATCAGCCAAGCCTCATTTCAATTCTTTGAAGCAGAAAGCAGCTGGGGACCGTGGTGGGTGGAAGGTATCAGCCAGGCAGGGTGGAGAGAGATCAGATACCAGCTGCTGCTGCTCTGCCCTCCCAGGAGCACACCAGGGACACTGCCTGGACATAGGAGAGCTGAAGCAAAACCCAACACACACCCCACAGCTTCTCCTGAGGAGATCAGATCACACTGGGACATACATTTGTAATGGAAACCATCACATCCAAATCAGCAGCATCCTCATCCTCTGGGAGCTGGGGCTTCCCAAAGCAGAGCCAACTCCTCTCCACAAGCCACTGCAGGGCAAGCACAGAAGCACTGCTGAGGGCACTGCTGATCATGAAGATCACCACAGAGCAGATTCTGGAGGGGGGGTTAAGCCTCATCATGCTGCCAGACACAGGGCCAGGGGGGCATGGGCAGCACAGAGAGCTTGAGGGGGTTTGCTTTAGCTGCTGAGAAGGGGAAAGCACAGCCCTGGTGAGGAGCTGAGCAAGGCACCATCACAGCACCCAATACTTTGACCTCTCCCTTCAGTCATCACTTATGTAAACTCTTGGGAGCAGAGCAGAGTTTAAGTTTCCTCCCCTGACAGCTCAGTGGCCCCAACTGCCTTGCAAGCTGCACCTCCAGATTTGCCTCTGCCACCTGCCCACTCATGGCTCACCATGGAGAGCTCAGCTCGGGAGGTGCCATGGACAGGCCCAGCAGCTGGATTTCATGGCTGCATAGAACAGTTTAGGTTGGAAGGGACCTTAAAGCTCATCCAGTTCCAGCCCCCTGCCATGGGCAGGGACACCTCCCCCCAGCCCAGCTTGCCCAAGGCCTCATCCAGCCTGGCTGCAAACACCTCCAGGCAGGGGACAGCCACAGCCTCCCTGGGCAGCCTGTGCCAGAGTCTCCCCAGCCTCACTCTCCAGAATTTCTTCCTCATGTTCAGTCTCAATCTGCCCTCCTCAAGCTCAAAGCCATTTCCCTCATCCTGTCACTCCCAGCCCTTATCAAAAGTCCTTGTGCCCTGTGCTCAGCACTGCTGAGGCCACACCTTGAGTCCTGTGTCCAGTTCTGGGCTCCTCAGCTCAGGAAAGAGGTTGAGCTGCTGGAAGGTGTCCAGAGAAGGGCAAGAAAGCTGGGGAGGGGTCTGGAGCACAGCCCTGGGAGGAGAGGCTGAGGGAGCTGGGGTTGCTTAGCCTGGAGAAGAGGAGGCTCAGGGGAGACCTTCTTGCTCTCTGCAACTCCCTGCAGGGAGGTTGCAGCCAGGTGGGGGTTGGTCTCTTCTGCCAGGCAAGCAGCAGCAGAACAAGAGGACACAGTCTCAAGCTGTGCCAGGGGAGGTTTAGGCTGGAGGTGAGGAGAAAGTTCTTCCCAGGAAGAGAGATTGGGCACTGCGATGTGCTGCCCAGGGAGGTGGTGGAGTCCCCATCCCTGGAGGTGTTTAGGAAGAGCCTGGATGAGGCCCTTGGTGCCATGGTTGAGTTGATCAGATGGTGCTGGGTGAGAGGTTGGACTCAATGATTTCTGAGGTCTTTTCCAACCTGGTTAATTCTATTCTATTCTATTCTATTCTATTCTATTCTATTCTATTCTATTCTATTCTATTCTATTCTATCCTATCCTATCCTATCCTAGACATGGCCATGCTGCCTGCCTGCTTGGCCCACAGTCCAGCCTCAGCCTCCAGTCTCACATTGAGCCTTAAACTCAAGTTTTCAGAGGTTTCACAGGTTGTGGTGCTGGTTTTGAAAGGTTCTGAGGCTGTGGTTTTAAAAGGATCTGATCTGAATCTTCAGTCCCTGTGGCAAAAGACAGATGGAGATGAGGGAGGAGAAGGATTCATCCCCAGGCTTGTCAGATGGGCACCCCTCGAGCTTGGCTCTGAGGACGTGCAGTTTGTGAACAGCTGCCCTCCCATTTCACCTCTCTGTTCAGTTTCCTTCACCTCTGAGCACCAGAGTTAACATTCCAGAGCTGGGCTTAGATGTTCCTAAAAGGAGCAGAGGCTCCTCAGCCCTGCTTGCTGATAAAGCCTCCTTTCATGGGGCAGCCCAGCAGCAGGCCAAGAACAGCAGGCCTGTTTTCCTGGCTGCATGGTGGTGGGGTCAGACTGGAGGCTTTCCCTGCCCCAGGAGGGCTCAGAACACTTCAGCCACCAGCCAGGGTTGGGAGGGGCAGCAGCTGGGCTCAATTCACTGTGCTGGGGCACAGCACCAGCTGAAGCTCTCTGGGTGCTTTGGGGGAAGGGTCAGCAGCTGGGGCACTGCTCCCCACCAGCAGGAGCCCAGCAGCATAAAGGATGCAGCCATCACTTAGAGTGCCAAGCATGGAGCAGGCAGAGGTAGGCTTTGGACACTCAAAGCAATAGACTTGATAAAAGGAGGCTCTGTACCTGCTCCTGGGGGCCCCCAGGGGCAAGATGTGGGGTTTGCCCTCATGAAATTCACACCAGCTTGGGCTGCCACTTGGAGGGGAAAAGACTTCCCCATAATCACAGAATGGCTCAGGTTGGAAGGGGCCTCAGAGATCATCCTCTCCAGCCCCCCCTTGCCATGGCCAGGGCTGCCTCTCAGCTAGACCCAGCTGCTCAAGGCCTCACCCAGCCTGGCCTCCAACACCTCTAGGGAGGGGGCAGCCATGGCCCCCCTGGACACCCTCCAGAGTTTTACCATCCTCACACTGCAGACCACCTTCCTCAGATCCAGCCTGAGCCTAACTCAGCTTCAAACCCTTCCTGCTTAGTATCACAGAATCAGTCAGGGTTGGAAGGGACTACAAGGATCAGCCAGTGCCAACCCCCCTGCCATGGGCAGGGACACCCCACACTAGATCAGCCTGGCCACAGCCTCAGCCAGCCTGGCTGCAAACACCTCCAGGGCTGGGGCCTCAACCACCTCCCTGCACAACCCAGTCCAGGGCTTCACCACTCTCATGGGGAAGAACTTCCTCCTCCCCTCCAGCCTCAATCTCCCCACCTCCAGCTTCATTCCATTCCCCCTAGTCCTATCACTGCCTGAGAGCCTGAGCAGTCCCTCCCCAGCCTTCTTGGAGCCCCCTGCAGATCCTGGAAGGCCACAATGAGGTCACCTGGGAGCCTTCTCTTCTTCACACTGCTGAGGCCACAGCTACCACAGGTTTAGTCAAGAGGTCTGTGGGGACAGGTTGGACTTGATGAGCTTTGAGGTCTCTTCCAACTTCCGTGATTCTGTGATTGCTACACACCCTTATGAAAAGTCCTTCTCCAGCCTTCCTGCATGATGGGTTTTGGTTGGAAGGGGGCTTAAAGATACCCAGTTCCAACCCCCTGCCACAGACAGGAACACCTCCCACCAGCCCAGCTTGCTCAGGGCCTCATCCAGCCTGGCCTTGAACACCTCCAGGGAGGGATCATCCACAGCCTCCCTTGAGCAATCTGTGCCAGAGTCTCCCCAGCCTCACTCTGAAGAACTTCTGTCTAACATCCACTCTAATGATGGCACTTGAATAACTTCTCCCCTCTGAATATTCCATATATCAACTCTGCCACCTGAAATCAGTGTCAGCTGCCAAAGAGGCAGAGTCACAGCACTCAATCCCTGCCTGTTATTCTGATGAAGAACAGCAGCTCTCTGCTGAGAAGATTGATACCACTTTTTATTACCTTGTTAAACAGCAGTTGATAGTGAGAAAATACAGCCCAGCAGGTCACAGGCTATCAATCATTTAAAGGCAGAGAAATGATTGCCTAGGAGAGAAGGCTGCCAAGGAAAAGGGGAGAAAGTCTGACTTTGGATTGCAGTTTAGGGAGGGGGTTGGCAAGGCAATATCTCAGCACTGGTTATCATAGAATCAGTCAGGGTTGGAAGGGACCACAAGGATCAGCCAGTGCCAACCCCCCTGCCATGGGCAGGGACACCCCACACTAGATCAGCCTGGCCACAGCCTCAGCCAGCCTGGCCTTAAACACCTCCAGGGCTGGGGCCTCAACCACCTCCCTGCACAACCCATTCCAGGGCTTCACCACTCTCATGAGCCCCCTTCAGATCCTGGAAGGCCACAATGAGGTCACCTGGGAGCCTTCTCTTCTCCAGACTGAACAGGCCACACCTGGAGTCCTGTGTCCAGTTCTGGGCTCCTCAGGTTAGGAAAGAGGTTGAGCTGCTGGAAGGTGTCCAGAGAAGGGCAAGAAAGCTGGGGAGGGGTCTGGAGCACAGCCCTGGGAGGAGAGGCTGAGGGAGCTGGGGTTGCTTAGCCTGCAGAAGAGGAGGCTCAGGGGAGACCTTCCTGCCCTCTGCAACTCCCTGCAGGGAGGTTGGAGCCAGCTGGGGGTTGGTCTCTTCTGCCAGGCAAGCAGCAGCAGAACAAGAGGACACAGTCTCAAGCTGTGCCAGGGGAGGTTCAGGCTGGAGGTGAGGAGAAAGTTCTTCCCAGCAAGAGAGATTGGCCACTGGGATGTGCTGCCCAGGGAGGTGGTGGAGTCCCCATCCCTGGAGGTGTTCAAAAGGGATTGGATGTGGCACTTGGAGCCATGGGTTGGCTGTCAGGAGGTGTTGGGTGACAGCTTGGACTTGATGAGCTCTGAGGTCTTTTCTGTCGTGGTTGATTCTATGCTCTCCTTAAGTCTGGCCCTCCCCTGCTCAGCTCCCACTGCCAGGGGACGGGACCCGAGGCGGGATGGAATCTCCACCACCAGGGAGCACTCTGCCGTAGGCTTTCTCTCCCACCTGCCAACCCCTCCCGGCACGAATAGAGCAGCTCCGACCGAGGAAATGATGCAACTGCGAATGCACTCAGCGCAAATAAAGAAGGGAGTTTAGCTGGCAAGGCTTGGAACCCGCAGCTCCCAAACAACATCTGCGGAAGGCAGACCGTTAGCCAGGCACCAACCTGCCCCGGGCCCGGCTCGGCTCCAGCGGCAGCGCCAATGAATCCTTGACTCGGCGCTGGCACACCGAAGTGTCTGCCCGCAGGCAGCAGCAGCGCTCCGCGGGGCTCCAGCTGCTCCTCCAAGCCCTTCTGAGACAGCCGGTGCCAGCTACCAGCCGACCAGGCTGCGGCCAGATGCCAAGCTGGGCTGTGCTGGGCTGTTAAACAGCTCTTCAGACGCTCTTGGCCAGCCCTTCCCTCCCTCCGTGCAGCATCTTGACCTTGACAGGCTGCAGAGGTGGGCACAAGCCAACCTCAGGAGGTGCAACAAGAGCAAGGGCAGGGTCCTGCAGCTGGCTGGAGGCAATCCCAGGCACAAATGCAGGCTGGGCAGGGACTGGCTGGAAAGCAGCCCTGAGGAGAGAGCCTTGGGGGTGCTGGGGGAGGAGAAGCTCAGCAGGAGCTCTCAGTGTGCACTTGCAGCCCAGAAAGCCAAGCAGAGCCTGGGCTGCAGCAGGAGAAGTGTGGCCAGCAGGGCAAGGGAGGTGATTCTCCCCCTCTGCTCAGCTCTGGGGAGACCCCACCTGGAGTCCTGCCTCCAGTTCTGGAGCCCCTATGGCAAGAGGGATGTGGAGGGGCTGGAAGGTGTCCAGAGCAGGGCCAGGAGGAGGAGCAGAGGGCTGGAGCTGCTCTGCTGTGAGGACAGACTGAAGGAGTTGGGGCTGTTCAGTCTGGAGAAGAGAAGGCTCTGAGGTGACCTCATTGTGGCCTTCCAGGATCTGCAGGGGGCTCCAAGAAGGCTGGGGAGGGACTGCTCAGGCTCTCAGGGAGTGATAGGACTAGGGGGAATGGAATGAAGCTGGAGGTGGGGAGATTGAGGCTGGAGGGGAGGAGGAAGTTCTTCCCCAGGAGAGTGGTGAAGCCCTGGACTGGGTTGTGCAGGGAGGTGGTTGAGGCCCCAGCCCTGGAGGTGTTTAAGGCCAGGCTGGCTGAGGCTGTGGCCAGGTTGATCTAGTGTGGGGTGTCCCTGCCCATGGCAGGGGGGTTGGAACTGGCTGATCCTTGTGGTCCCTTCCAACCCTGACTGATACTAGGATACTATGATGCTATAATCTGAGGAGCAGAGCAACCACACCAAGCCACCAGGCAGCCCCTTTCCTGCTCCTGCAGGAGAGCTGAGGGTAGCTGTGGTGCCATGGATCCTTTGCTCCTGGGGAAAATCTCTGCTCTGGGACTGCTCCTCTCTCACCCCTGAGCTCAGTCTGACCTCACACTCTGCCTCACACACATTCAGACACTGAAGGGAGGTTGGAGCCAGGTGGGGGTTGGTCTCTTCTCCCAGGCAGGCAAACAGCAGCAGAACAAGAGGACACAGTCTCAAGCTGTGCCAGGGGAGGTTTAGGCTGGAGGTGAGGAGAAATTTCTTCCCAGAGAGAGTTGTTGGCCACTGGGATGTGCTGCCCAGGGAGGTGGTGGAGTCCCCATCCCTGGAGGTGTTCAAGAGGGGATTGGATGTGGCACTTGGTGCTGTGGTTTAGTCATGAGGTCTGTGGGGACAGCTTGGACTTGATGAGCTTTGAGGTCTCTTCCAACCTTGGTGATTCTGTGAGGGCTATGGCCACATCAGCCTGTGCTAGTCAACAGCTCACCTACCACCACTGAAGGTTAAAAGAACAACAGCTGACATTTTGAAGTGATTACCTCTGCCCAGCTCACTGATTAAAGCATGAGAGAACTGAACCCTGGTTTTCCTTCCTTCCTCCTCTGTGCACAGGAAGAAGAAGGATTTACCAGCTGCACACCTCTGGCACACCAAGGAGACACAGCTCCTTCAGCTGCTGCCAGCACCCTCTGTGATGTGGCTTATTCCCCCTAAGTTCTTAGCTAATTTATTCTACCACCAAATACAGGCATTAAAAATCCCCTGCTGAGGGCTTTGACCCCACTCTTCCCTCTGAGGGCTTTGACCCCATTCCCTCTGAAGGCTTTGACCCCATTCCCTCTGAAGGCTTTGACCCCATTCTCATTGCAAACAGGCCTGGAGCTGTGTCATGAAAAGTCAGAGCCATAGGCAGGGCCATGAGGATGTGCTCATCAAGGGACAGTCAGAAGGCTTCTGGCACTGAGATCCCCTTCACCTGGTTGTAAGTGCCAGCTGCACTGACCCAAAGGCACAACCCCTCTCTTGCCCTGCTTTGGGATGCTGGATGGGTTGGATCAATGGGTTATGGCCAATGGGATGAGGTTGAACAAAGCCAAGTGCTGCACTTCATAGAATCAGAGAATCAATATGGTTGGAAAGGACCTCAGAGATCATCAAGTCCAAGCTGTCACCCAACACCTCCTGACAACCAAACCATGGCTCCAAGTGCCACATCCAAGCCCCTCTGGAACACCTCCAGGGATGGGGACTCCACCACCTCCCTGGGCAGCACATTCCAACAGATAACAACTCTCTCAGTGAAGAACTTTCTCCTCACCTCCAGCCTAACCCTCCCCTGGCACAGCTTGAGACTGTGTCCTCTTGTTCTGCTGCTGCTTGCCTGGCAGAAGAGACCAACCCCTAGCTGGCTCCAACCTCCCTGCAGGGAGTTGCAGAGAGCAAGAAGGTTTCCCCTGAGCCTCCTCTTCTCCAGGCTAAGCAACCCCAGCTCCCTCAGCCTCTCCCCATAGGGTTTGTGCTCAAGACCTCTCCCCAGCCAGTCTCTGGACACATTGGGTCACAACAACCCCATGAAGGCTCCAGGCTGGGGGCAGAGTGGCTGCAAACTGCCCAACAGAAAAGGACCTGGGAGTGTTGGTTGACAACAGCTGGAGCTGAGGCAGCAGTGCCCAGGTGGGCAAGAAGGCCTCCAGCAGCCTGGGCTGGAGCAGCAATGCTGTGGGCAGCAGGGGCAGGGCAGGGTTCATGCTCCTGTATTAGGCACTGCTGAGGCTGCACCTCAAATCCTGGGCTCAGTTGTGGGCACTGCAGTGTGAGAAAGACACTGAGGGGCTGGAGCAGGTCCAGAGAAGGGCAGTGAAGGTGGTGAGGGGTGTGGAGGGCATGTCTTCTGAGGAGCAGCTGAGGAACTGGGGGTGTTTAGTCTGGAGAGGAGGTGGCTGGGAGGAGCCCTCACTGCTCTCCACAGTTCCCTGACCGGGGAGTGGAGTGAGGCTGGTGTTGGTCTCTGCTCCCAAGTAACTAAGGACAGGAGGAGAGGAAATGGCCTGAAATTGTGCCAGGGGAGGGTTAGGTTGGAGATCAGGAAGAATTTCCTTGTTGCAAGGGATTGGAACAGGCAGCCCAGGCCTGGAGGTGGTGAAGCAATGAGTGCATGTGGCACTGTGGGGCATGGGCAGGGGAGGAGGTTGGACTCAGTGGTCTTAGAGGCCTTTTCCTACCTGAAAGCTTCCCTGACTCTGTCATTTAGAGGAGCCTGAGCACACCTCAGCCAGCTGTGCCTTTTCTTTGCCACACCAGGGCTCTCCCCTGAGAGTTCAGTGCTACACTGGGGGGGGGGGGGCAAGCTCAAAACCACCTCAGCTGGCAGGCAGCACAGAGCAACTCTCCAACCTTGCAGCAGATTGCTCATGAGCTGCATGCTAACCACTCACCCTCCCGAGCAAGACCTCTCAGATAAACAGGATTTGTGTTGGCAGAGCTGCAACTGAAATATTCCTGCTGCTGCTCTTGGAGAAACAGCCCAAGAAGCTCTCCAGCCACTGCCACCTCCCCCTGCTCAGCCACCAGCCCCAGGCTCTCAGGATGCTGAGTGGGGTTGTCTGTGAGGTTGTGCTGCAGGGGAGGGGGCAGTGGAGCTGGTTCCAGCTGCAGGTGGCATTTCTGCCTGCAGCTCTCCTGCCTGGATTCAGGCCTCAGATGCTGCCAGCTGAAGAAAATAGGAAATGCCATTGAGAGCCTTCTGCACCACTCCTTTCCTGTGGGGAGGGAGCAGCAAGGGCAGGCTGAGGAGCACTGCACTCAGCTGCACTGCTCACAGGCAGCTCAGCAAAGGAGGTGAAAAGGATCCTTTGTAGTGCAGATAGGAAACTCAGAGTGACCAGAGCCACATCTCCCCCACCAAAGCAGCCTGCAAGCAAAGGGACTGCAACTTGCCATGGCTGATTCAGCTCCACCAGAAGCTGACCCTCAGGTACCTACAGAGCTCTGCAAAGCCACTGGGTGAGGCTGGGGGAAAGGAAAGGGGAGGGTGGATCATAGTATCCTAGTATCAGTCAGGGTTGGAAGGGACCACAAGGATCAGCCATTCCCAACCCCCCTGCCATGGGCAGGGACACCCCACACTAGATCAGCCTGGCCACAGCCTCAGCCAGCCTGGCCTTAAACACCTCCAGGGCTGGGGCCTCAACCACCTCCCTGCACAACCCATTCCAGGGCTTCACCACTCTCATGGGGAAGAACTTCCTCCTCCCCTCCAGCCTCAATCTCCCCACCTCCAGCTAAGCTCTGGTGACAAGCTAAGCTCTGATGAACACTGAATGAAGGTTACAGCTCTGAAAGGGGGCTCGAAGTGGGAATTGTGTTTAAATCTCTCTCCTTTGACATTCAGAATCACAGAGTATCTCTGCTTGGAAGAGACCTTCAAGATCATCAACTCCAACCTTGGACCCAGCACTGCAAGGCCACCACTAAGCCACAGAGTCATAGAATTGTCAGGGCTGGAAGGGAGCTCAAGGCTCAGCACTCCCAACCCCCTGCCATGGGCAGGGACACCTCACACCACAGCAGGTTGCTCACAGCCACCTCCAGCCTGGCTGCAAACACCTCCAGGCAGGAGGCTTCCCCCACCTCCCTGGGCAGCC
>NW_027142465.1:643053-742309 GCF_026170545.1 Melanerpes formicivorus | reverse complement strand
TCCACCACCTCCCTGGGCAGCACATCCCAGCAGCCAATTCCTCTTCCTGGGAAGAACTTTCTCCTCACCTCCAGCCTAAACCTCCCCTGGCACAGATTGAGACTGTGTCCTCTTGTTCTGCTGCTGCTTGCCTGGCAGAAGACACCAACCCCCACCTGGCTACAACCTCCCTGCAGGGAGTTGCAGAGAGCAAGAAGGTCTCCCCTCAGCCTCCTCTTCTGCAGGCTAAGCAACCCCAGCTCCCTCAGCCTCTCCTCCCAGGGCTGTGCTCCAGACCCCTCCCCAGCTTTCTTGCCCTTCTCTGGACACCTTCCAGCAGCTCAACCTCTTTCCTAACCTGAGGAGCCCAGAACTGGACACAGGACTCCAGGTGTGGCCTCAGCAGTGCTGAGCACAGGGCACAAGGACTTCCCTGCTCCTGCTGGCCACACTCTTCCTGCTGCAGGCCAGGATGCCCTTGGCCTTCTTGGCCCCCTGGGCACACTGCTGGCTCCTGTTCAGCTGCTGTCAATCAGCACCCCCAGGTCCCTCTCTGCCTGGCTGCTCTCAGCCACTCTGCCCCCAGCCTGCAGCACTGCCTGGGGTTGCTGTGGCCAATGTGCAGCCCCTGGCACTTGGAGTAGTTGAGTGTCCCAGAGTGCTGCACCTCTTTGGTTTTGAACACCTCCAGGGATGGGAACTTCCCCTCTCCCCTGGGCAGCCCCTTCCAGGCTCCCACCACTCCTTCAGTAAAGAAATCCTCCCTAGCCTCTCCAGGCTCAAGGCACTGCTCCAGATATTGATTCCCTGAGGCACCCAAACAAAGTTTGTTTCCAGTGCAAACATCTGACAGGCGGGCAGGACTCAGGAGAAAGCAAAGTGTCTGTTCAACACAGTGAGCAAAAATCATCTCCAGAGCTCCTCCAAATCCTTCAGTGTCTCAGGGGGAGGAAAAGGAAATCAGTTTCCAGGGCAGGATTAGACACAAATGTGAGACTCCAACTGATTCATGAGCACAGCCCAAAGCCTTTGCAGCTCCTCACAGGAGCACAGGATGGGACCTCTGGAGACCTGTGAGCCCAGCCCAGAGCAGGAGCAGAGACTCCAGCACAGGTCCCACAGGAACACATCCAGGCAGGGCTGGGAAGGCTCCAGAGCAGGAGACTCCACAACCTCTCTGGGCAGCCTGCTCCAGGCCTCTGGGAGCCTCACAGTGAGGAAGCTTCTACTTATGTTGAGGTGGACATCAATACCGTCAATATCTATTGACATCAATATCATCAGTGTCTATTGACATCGATATCTATTGATATCTATTGACCTCAATACCATCAATATCTATTGACATCAATATCTATTGACATCAATATCTATTGACGTCAATAACATCAATATCTATTGACATCAATATCTATTGACATCAATATCTATTGACCTCTATATCTATTGACCTCAATAGCATCAATATCTATTGACATTAATAACATCAATATCTATTGACATCAATATCTATTGACCTCAATAACATCAATATCTATTGACATCAATATCTAATGATATCAATATCTATTGACCTCAATAACATCAATATCTATTGACATCAATATCTAATGATATCAATATCTATTGACCTCAATATCTATTGCCCTCAATAACATCAATATCTATTGACATCAATGACATCAATATCTATTGACCTCAATGACCTCAATATCTATTGACCTCAATATCTATTGCCCTCAATAACATCAATATCTATTGACATCAATGACATCAATATCTATTGACCTCAATGACCTCAATATCTATTGACCTCAATATCTATTGCCCTCAATAACATCAATATCTATTGACATCAATGGCAGCCTGCTCCAGGGCTCTGGGAGCCTCACAGTGCAGAAGTTCCTCCTCATGCTGAGCTGCAACCTCCTGTGCTGCAGTTTCCATCCACTGCCCCTTGGCCTATCCCAGGGCACAGTGAGCAGAGCCTGGCCCTGGCCCTGGCCCTCCCTCCTGACCCCCAGCCCTCAGCTATTGATAGGCATTGATCAGATCCCTCTCAGCCTTCTCCTCTCCAGACTAAACCCCCCCAGGTCTCTCAGCCTCTCCTCCTAAGGAAAGCTCCTGATGCAATCTTGCTCTCCTCCAGCTTTGCTTTCCCAGGATGGGAATGTGAGGCAGAGGTCAAGGGTGACCCAAGGAGGAGCTGCTCTCCAGAGCCTTCCCTGCTGCTGCACCATGGCACAGTTCCTCCACAGCTTCAACCCTGGCCAGAGTCTTGAGAAATCCTCTGTCTGCAGTGGCCTGCAGGGAACATGGAACATTTCCAGTGCCAGACCTTTCCTGCCCTGCTCCTCCAGGACAGGAGCAGGCAGAAGCCCTCAGCAGCCAGCTGCTGCTGTGCTCAGTCATCCTCACTCTGCTCCAGCGACCTTCTCACTCCTCTGCTGCCACCTCTGTGGCCATGAAGGTTGAGCAGCTGATGGCATTGACCTGAGCACAGCCTTTGACACTGTCCTGCACCACATCCTGCTCTCCAGGCTGGTGCAGGATGGGTTCCAGGGAAGGACCATCCAGTGGACACAGAACTGCCTTGATGGCTGCACCCAAAGGTGGCTGTCAATGGTCCATGGCCAAGTGGAACCCAGGGACAAGTGGAGTTCCTCAGGGATCAGCACTGGGACCAGGCTTGGTTAACAGCTTTGCTGGGGCCATGTAGAGTGGCACTGAGGCTCCCTCAGCAGGGTTGCTGACACCAAGCTGTGTGGTGCAGCTGATAGCTGGAGGGAAGGATCCATCCAGAGGGACCTGGACAGGCTGGAGGGAAGGATCCATCCAGAGGGACCTGGAGAGGCTGAAGGAAAGGGATCCATCCAGAGGGACCTGGAGAGGCTGAAGGAAAGGGATCCATCCAGAGGGACCTGGACAGGCTGGGGGGAAGGGATCCATCCAGAGGGACCTGGACAGGCTGGGGGGAAGGATCCATCCAGAAGGACCTGGACAGGCTGGGGGGAAGGATCCATCCAGAAGGACCTGGACAGGCTGGAGGGAAGGGATCCATCCAGAAGGACCTGGACAGGCTGGAGGGAAGGGATCCATCCAGAGGGACCTGGACAGGCTGGAGGGAAGGGATCCATCCAGAGGGACCTGGACAGGCTGGGGGGAAGGATCCATCCAGAAGGACCTGGACAGGCTGGAGGGAAGGGATCCATCCAGAAGGACCTGGACAGGCTGGAGGGAAGGGATCCATCCAGAGGGACCTGGACAGGCTGCAGAGCTGGGCCCAGGACAGCCTCAGGAGGTTCAACAACACCAAGGGCAAGGTCCTGCAGCTGGGGCAGGGCAATCCGAGGCACTGATCCAGGCTGGGCAGGGACTGGCTGGAGAGCAGCCCTGGAGGAAAGGCCTTGGGGGTGCTGGGGGAGGAGAAGCTCAGCAGGAGCCAGCAGGGAGCACTTGCAGCCCAGAGAGCCAAGCAGAGCCTGGGCTGCAGCAAGAGAAGTGTGGCCAGCAGGGCCAGGGAGGGGATTCTGCCCCTCTGCTCCACTCTGCTGAGACCACAGCTGGAGCTCTGGGGCCAGCTCTGGAGCCTCTGGGCCAGGAAGGATCTGGAGGGGCTGGAAGGTGTCCAGAGCAGGGCCAGGAGGAGGAGCAGAGGGCTGGAGCTGCTCTGCTGTGAGCACAGCCTGAGGGAGTTGGGGTTGTGCAGGCTGGAGAGGAGAAGGCTCCCAGGAGACCTCCTTGTGGCCTTCCAGGATCTGCAGGGGGCTGCAGGAAAGCTGGGGAGGGACTTTGGAGGGTGTCAGGGAGGGACAGGACTGGGGGGGATGGAGCAGAACTAGAAGTGGGGAGATTGAGATTGGCTGTGAGGAAGAAGTTGTTGCCCAGGAGGGTGGTGAGAGCCTGGCCCAGGCTGCCCAGGGAGGTGGTGGAAGCCTCCTGCCTGGAGGTGTTTGCAGCCAGGCTGGAGGTGGCTGTGAGCAACCTGCTGTGGTGTGAGGTGTCCCTGCCCATGGCAGGGGGTTGGGACTGGCTGAGCCTTGAGCTCCCTTCCAACCCTGACAATTCTATTCTATGATCCCTCTGTTTGCAGGATTTTCTGGGTTACTTTCAGGACACAGAGAGACAAAAGAAGGCAATTTGCTCCCAGAGAACAAACACTCCAAGTCCTGATCCTATCTCAGCCTCCACCTCCCCCAGCCAGATCGAACAGTCTAAGGATTCCCTACATGGAAATGGAACCAACACGAGGCTTAAAGGTCAGCTCAAAGGAAAACTGCATGCAGCAGCAACAACAGAAATGGCCTGGTGATTCCACACACATGATTGCAGGCTGCCCTGAGAGCAGGCAGGGCAAACAAAAACAGCAAAAAGAGAAAGTCAAGGAAAATGAAGTAGTTGGCTGAAGGGAATTTAAGGAGGTCCTGAGCAATGCTCTGTAGGATAGGGTAGGGTAGGGTAGGGTAGGATAGGATAGGATAGGATAGGATAGGGTAGGATAGGATAGGATAGGATAGGATAGAAGAATGGAATGGAATGGAATGGAATGGAATGGAATGGAATGGAATGGAATGGAATGGAATGGAATGGAATAGAATAGAATAGAATAGAATAGAATAGAATAGAATAGAATAGAATAGAATAGAATAGAACAGAATGAACCAGGTTGGAAAAGACCTCAGTGATCATCAAGTCCAACCTCTCCCCCAGCACCATCTGATCAACTCAACCATGGCACCAAGGGCCTCATCCAGGCTCTTCCTAAACACCTCCAGGGATGGGGACTCCACCACCTCCCTGGGCAGCACATTCCCAGGGCCAATCTCTCTCTCTATGAAGAACTTTCTCCTCACCTCCAGTCTGAACCTCCCCTGTCACAGCTTGAGACTGTGTCCTCTTGTTCTGGGGCTGCTTGCCTGGCAGAAGAGCCCAACCCCCACCTGGCTCCAACCTCCCTGCAGGGAGTTGCAGAGAGCAAGAAGGTCTCCCCTGAGCCTCCTCTTCTCCAGGCTAAGCAACCCCAGCTCCCTCAGCCTCTCCTCCCAGGGCTGTGCTCCAGACCCCTCCCCAGCTTTCTTGCCCTCCTCTGGACACCTTCCAGCAGCTCAACCTCTTTCAGGAAGAGGACACACTGCCTTTCTAAACACAGCTCACCCTGCCTCACTGCTGCCTGCTCTGACACTTGGAACGTGGCTGCCACAAGACAGACCACAGCAGAGCCTTCCACTGTTTCCTTGTGAAAAATCCCCTCCCTGATGCCAAACCCTTCCAGCTTACATAACCCTGGCCTCTGCCCAAAGCAACAAAAGCCTTCTGGAAAAATCAACAGGCCTTAAATTAGAGCTGCTCTAAGATTTGAAGCAAACTTGAGTAAGCTCTTTAAGCTGCTGCAGGCTCTCAGCTGCCTCAGTGTGTGCTGGGCTTTCAGACCTTACTGAGGGACACAGGGAGCAGGGGCTGCCAGCTGCTGCCCTGCACTAGGAGCTGCAACCATCACGTGCCCTGCATCTGGGGAGGCACAGCAGCAGGCACCAGGGCAGAGCAGAGGCTGCCCTGCTGCAGAGCAGCTCCAGGGAGAGAGACCTTGGAGTGCTGCTGGGCAGCAAGGTCTGCATGGGACAGCAAAGTGCCCTGGGGGCCAAGAGAGCCAAGGGGGTCCTGGGAGGCAGCAAGAGAAGTGTGGCCAGCAGGGCTGGGGAGGTTCTGCTCCCTCTCTGCTCTGCCCTGCTGAGGCCACAGCTGCAATCCTGTGTCCAGCTCTGGGCTTCCCAGTTCCAGAGAGACAGAGACCTGCTGGGGAGAGCCCAAGGGAGAGCCAGGAAGATACTCAGGGGACCTGAGCATCTCCCCTGTGGAGAGAGGCTGAGAGCCCTGGGGCTGTTCAGGCTGGAGAGGAGAAGGCTGGGAGGGATCTGATCAATGGCTATCAATAGCTGAGGGGTGGGCTTAGGGACCTCAGGGATCATCTACTCCAAGCCCCCTGCCATGGGCAGGGACACCTCTCAACTAGATTTCAGCTGTCCAAGGCCTCATCCAACCTGGCCTTGAACATCTCCAGGGAGGAGGCAGCCAGAGCCTCCCTGGGCACCTCCTTCTGGAGCCTCACCACCCCGCTGCTGAAGAACCCCTTCACAGCATCACAGAATCCCCAAGGCTGGAAGAGACCTCAAGGATCACCAAGTCCAACCTGTCCCCCCAGACCTCCTGACTAAACCATGGCTCCAAGAGCCACATCCAAACCCCTCTTGAGCACCTCCAGGGATGGGGACTCCACCACCTCCCTGGGCAGCACATCCCAATGGCCAACAACTCTCTCAGTGAAGAACTTTCTCCTCACCTCCAGCCTAAACCTCCCCTGGCACAGCTTGAGACTGTGTCCTCTTGTTCTGGTGCTGGTTGCTTGAGAGAAGAGACCAACTCCCTCCTGGCTACAGCAACCCTTCAGGGAGTTGGAGAGAGCAAGAAGGTCTCCCCTGAGCCTCCTCTTCTCCAGGCTAAGCAACCCCAGCTCCCTCTTCCTAAGCCTCTTCCTAAGCTCCAGCCTAACCCTGCTCTCCCCCAGCTTCAAACCATTCCCCCCTTGCCCTACCTCTAGACACCCTCAGGAAGAGTCCCTCTGCAGCCTCCCTGGAGGATCCCTTCAGGTGTTGGAGGCTCCCTCTCTGCTGCCTCCATTTGCTTTCAGCAGGGTGCTGGGCAGCAAACAGCACATTTACCACTGCTGCTTGCAGGAAGACATGAGAACCCAATGCCACAACCCAAAGCAGGGCTGGCCCTGCCTGCAGGCTGCATGCATCCTGCATCTAGGGCAGAGACAACACCAGAGAAACATCCCACTGGCATTTGCAGTCCTCCAACCCAACCACTGCAGCCTGAGAGGCTGGAAGCTTTCTAGGGCAAGTGAAGCTTGGTTAGGTTCAGATCAGAGCTTTCTGTCCTGAGCAGAGCCTTAGTCAAATGCACAAACTGCCATGAAAGCCATGGAAGCAGCAAGCACAACCTTGCTGGCCAAGGAGAGGGTCAGAAAGAGAAATGGCAGCTCCTGGAGGCACAAATCAGTTGTGTCCCAAGGAAACTACAGCAGTGGAGCTGCAGGGTGATTGGAGCTGCTGAATCAAACCCTGTTCAATATCTTAATTGATGATCTGGAGGAGGGGGTTGAGTCCATCAGCAGTGAATGTGCAGAGGACAGCAAGCTGGGGGCAGGAGTTGATCTGTTAGAGGGTAGGAGAGCTCTGCAGAGGGACCTTGCCAGGCTGGGCAGATGGGCAGAGGCCAAGGGCAGGAGATTGAACACATCCAAGTGCCAGGGGCTGCACATTGGCCACTTCTCTGGACACCTTCCAGCAGCTCAACCTCTTTCCTAACCTGAGGAGCCCAGAGCTGGACACAGGACTCCAGGGGTGGCCTCAGCAGTGCTGAGCACAGGGCACAAGGACTTCCCTGCTCCTGCTGGCCACACTCTTCCTGCTGCAGGCCAGGATGCCCTTGGCCTTCTTGGCCCCCTGGGCACACTGCTGGCTCCTGTTCAGCTGCTGTCCACCACTCCCCCCAGGTCCCTTTCTGCCTGGCTGCTCTCAGCCACTCTGCCCCCAGCCTGTAGCACTGCCTGGGGTTGTTGTGGCCAATGTGCAGCCCCTGGCACTTGGATGTGTTCAATCATCTGCCATCAAAGAGCTGGAGGAAGGAGAATTTGGTACCAAGGCTCTTGCTCAGGTGAAAGCTGAGAGCACAGAGAGCTGGCGCAGTGCTGGGGCAGTGCTGGGGCAGTGCTGGGGCAGTGCTGGGGCAGTGCTGGGGCAGAGCTGGGGCAGTGCTGGGGTAGAGCTGGGGCAGGGCTGGGGTAGAGCTGGGGCAGGGCTGGGGTAGAGCTGGGGCAGGGCTGGGGCAGTGCGGGGGCAGAGCTGGGGCAGAGCTGGGGCAGTGCTGGGGTAGAGCTGGGGCAGGGCTGGGGCAGTGCGGGGGCAGAGCTGGGGCAGAGCTGGGGCAGTGCTGGGGTAGAGCTGGGGCAGGGCTGGGGCAGTGCTGGGGCAGGGCTGGGGCAGGGCTGGGGCAGAGCTGGGGTAGAGCTGGGGCAGTGCTGGGGCAGTGCTGGGGCAGGGCTGGGGCAGAGCTGGGGCAGTGCTGGGGCAGAGCTGGGGCAGGGCTGGGGCAGAGCTGGGGCAGTGCTGGGGCAGGGCTGGGGCAGTGCTGGGGCAGGGCTGGGGTAGAGCTGGGGCAGTGCTGGGGTAGAGCTGGGGCAGTGCTGGGGCAGTGCTGGGGCAGGGCTGGGGCAGAGCTGGGGCAGTGCTGGGGCAGAGCTGGGGCAGGGCTGGGGCAGAGCTGGGGCAGGGCTGGGGCAGTGCTGGGGCAGGGCTGGGGCAGGGCTGGGGCAGAGCTGGGGCAGAGCTGGGGCAGACAGAACCGCGGCTCCAGCTCCTGGGAGCAGCACCTCCCCACCTGGCTGCAGGGAGTCCCTCAGCCTCCACCTGCCAAAGTAAATGACTGCCATTTAAGGTGGTTAAAATGTTTCCCTGATTAATCAGTGCTTCAGCAGCCCGTGGCCCTGCGTGCTAGGGCTGCTCAGCAGGCTGCCCAGCCCTGTGCCACCCCAGGCTGCTCCGTGCCAGCCCGGCCGGGCAGCACTGCGCCACAGCAGGAGCTTCCGAGCCTGGAGTGTAAGAATCACAGGGTGAGAGCACCAAGACTCCCTGGGACACAGCCAGCCTGAATCCAGGGAATCCACAGCTCCTCTGAGCAGGCAGGAGCCTTCTACAAACACCTCCCTCTCCAGAGAGCCGTTCCCTCTTTGGACAGAAGGAATTTCAGTGGAGAAGGATGAACCAAGCAGGCCAAGGGCATCCTGGCCTGCAGCAGGAAGAGTGTGGCCAGCAGGAGCAGGGAAGTCCTTGTGCCCTGTGCTCAGCACTGCTGAGGCCACACCTGGAGTCCTGTGTCCAGTTCTGGGCTCCTCAATTTAACAAGGACATCGAGAGACTCTTGAAGGTGTCCAGAGAAGGGCAAGAAAGCTGGGGAGGGGTCTGGGGCACAGCCCTGGGAGGAGAGGCTGAGGGAGCTGGGGTTGCTTAGCCTGCAGAAGAGGAGGCTCAGGGGAGACCTTCTTGCTCTCTGCAACTCCCTGCAGGGAGGTTGGAGCCAGGTGGGGGTTGGTCTCTTCTCCCAGGCACCCAGCACCAGAACAAGAGGACACAGTCTCAAGCTGTGCCAGGGGAGGCTTAGGCTGGAGGTGAGGAAGAAATTCTTCCCAGACAGAGAGATTGGCCACTGGGATGTGTTAGAATAGACTAGACTAGACTAGAATAGAATAGAATAGACCAGACCAGGTTGGAAGAGACCTTCAAGATCATCATGTCCAACCTATCATCCAATCCAACCCACCTGTGCTGCCCAGGGAGGTGGTGGAGTCCCCATCCCTGGAGGTGTTCAAGAGGGGATTGGATGTGGCACTTGGAGCCATGGTTTAGCTGTCAGGAGGTGTTGGGTGACAGCTTGGACTTGATGATCTCTGAGCTCTTTTCCAACCTTATTGATTCTCTGATTACTCAGCTACCACAACCTCTGAACCACATCCTGAAGTGCCTCATCTACTCCTTGAACAGCTCCAGGGATGGGGACTCCACCACCTGTTCCAGTGCCTGACCCTCTTTCAGCAGAGACACTTCTGATAGCCAGTGTTTCAGTAGCTGATGCTCTCAGAGGCCATCCCAAAGCCAGCAGCTGCAGCACTGCCTCTCTGAGCAGCACTTTCTCTGCCTGCTCTCTCCAGACCTTGCTCTCTGGAGAATCCTCCCAGCACACTCTCCAGATTAGAAGTGCTTCCCTCTGAGTCCCCCATGCCTCCTGGCTGTCCTCCTCCCAGCTTCCCTCAGCCAGAGGGAATGCAGCCAGGCAGCAGCTCCCCAATACCAACCCAGCTGCCGTTGTGCAACAGTGAAACTGCCACCCAGCCAGAGATTGCTCAGGGACTATCTAGGAAATTAACAGCCTAATTAACCAGCAGCCCTCCCACAGGCCTCTGCAAGCTGCACTCTGAGCTCTCCAGCCACCAGGAAACACAAACCATGGCAGGAATAAGCTGTTGCTGCTCCCTGGAAGATGACCTTGGGCAACTTCCACTCCCAGCTATAAAAGCCAAAGCAGATGGGAGGGCAGGGGAGCAGCAGAAGACAGAGACAGAGCCAGGCTCCAGCTGCACCTGGGGGCTTTGCTTTGTCTTGAGGGGGACAAATGGGTGAAGCAAAAGCCAGCTCCCAGTTAAAGGCAACCAGTTCAGGTTCAGTGGCCAGAGGATGAAGTAGCCTTACATAAAAGCCAGGCTCACAGCACAGCCTGGCTGTGCCCCAGGTGGATCTGGCAAGCGTGAGTCACCTCTGGAGGAGATCCCAAACTGCTCTCCCAACACAGAGCTCACCTGGAGACACAAGGAGCTAAGTCCATAGGAGGGGAAAGTCACCTCCATGCTAACACTGGATCTGGGCAAATTGGTCAGGGAAGTGTGGCTGGGCAACTGCAAAGCCTATGTTGATGAAGATCAGGGATGGGTATACCTGGAGGAAGAGGAACAATCTGCTGCACTGTCTTCACAAGCATGACCTGAGAAGTAAGTTTGCAAGAGACCCCAAAATAGACTTGGTAAGAAAAGAAGTCAGAGCAAGGCTGGAAGATGCTCTCTGCTTAGCAGGGAGGTGATGTGTGCCACTCCTGCACCTCCCCTGTGGTGCAATGCAGGGCAAACCCAGCAAGGAAAGCGTAGGATCCACCAGGTTGGAAAAGACCTCAGAGATCAGCAAGTCCATCCTCTCACCCAGCACCATCTGAGCAACTCAACCATGGCACCAAGGGCCTCATCCAGGCTCTTCCTAAACACCTCTAGGGATGGGGACTCCACCACCTCCCTGGCAGCACATCCCAGTGGCCAATCTCTCTTGCTGGGAAGAATTTCTTCCTCACCTCAAGCCTGAACCTCCCCTGGCACAGCTTGAGACTGTGTCCTCTTGTTCTGCTGCTGCTTGCCTGGCAGAAGAGACCAACCCCCACCTGGCTCCAACCTCCCTGCAGGGAGTTGCAGAGAGCAAGAAGGCCTCCCCTGAGCCTCCTCTTCTGCAGGCTAAGCAACCCCAGCTCCCTCAGCCTCTCCTCCCAGGGCTGTGCTCCAGACCCCTCCCCAGCTTTCTTGCCCTTCTCTGGACACCTTCCAGCAGCTCAACCTCTTTCCTAACCTGAGGAGCCCAGAACTGGACACAGGACTCCAGGTGTGGCCTCAGCAGTGCTGAGCACAGGGCACAAGGACTTCCCTGCTCCTGCTGGCCACACTCTTCCTGCTGCAGGCCAGGATGCCCTTGGCCTTCTTGGCCCCCCGGGCACACTGCAGAAGGGTTGGTTACACTCTGGAGCTGTGACATCCCAGAGCAACAGAGGGACAAGCAGAGGGATCCAGAAGCAGCAGCAGATGATGAGGAGTGTGTGCAGCCACACTGCTGGAAATGCTGTGTCCAGAGGAGCAGGGAGGGGATTGTCCCCTGGGACTCAGCTCTGGGGAGGCCACACCTTGAGTCCTGTGTTCAGCTTTGGGCACCTCAATACTTCAGAGATGTGGAGTGAGAGCAGAGGAGGGCAAGGAAGCTGGGAAGGGCCTGGAGAATAAATCTGATGGAGAGTGACTGAAGGAGCTGGGGATGGTTAGTCTGAAAGAGAGGAGGCTGAGGGAGACCTCACTGCTGTCTGAAAGGAGGTTGTGGAGAGGCTGCTGGTGGTCTCTGCTCACAGGTAATTAGTGACAGAACAAGAGGGAACAGCCTCAAGCTGCCACTGGGGAGGTTCAGACTGGACAGCAGGATGATTTTTTCCCCAGCTGTGCTGCCCAGGGGAGGTGGTGGAGCCCCCAGCCCTGGAGGTGTTCCAAGGTGGTTTGGATGTGGGGCTTGGGGCTATGGTTCAGGGGTGAATGTGGCACAGTAGGGCCCTGGGTTGGACCTGGGGATCCTGAAGGTCTTTTCCACCCTGGATGTTTCTGTGATTGTGTAACTGAGGAGCAGAGCAGCAAGGAGAAGACTTTGCACCAGGGTAAGGTGAGAGAGGCTTCTGTGGGCTCCAGAGGGCCAAGAGCTGGCTGAACAGCAAGGTCCTGAAGGACATTTCTGACAGGTGAGGTAACCACAGCAGAAGGGAAAACTTCACACAAACATGCTCAGAAAAGAATGTCTCAAGGGAGACCTGAGAGGGCTCAGGGGGCAGGAGCAGCAGGGAACCTGTCCAGAGGAGGGCAAGGAGGCTGGGGAGGGGTCTGGAGCACAGCCCTGGGAGGAGAGGCTGAGGGAGCTGGGGTTGCTTAGCCTGCAGAAGAGGAGGCTCAGGGGAGACCTTCTTGCTCTCTGCAACTCCCTGCAGGGAGGTTGGAGCCAGGTGGGGGTTGGGCTCTTCTCCCAGGCAAGCAGCACCAGAACAAGAGGACACAGTCTCAAGCTGTGCCAGGGGAGGTTTGGGCTGGGTGTTAGGAAGAAATTCTTCCCAGCAAGAGAGATTGGCCACTGGGATGTGCTGCCTAGGGAGGTGGTGGAGTCCCCATCCCTGGAGGGGTTGTTGTGGCCAAAGTGCAGCACCCAGCACTTGGACTTGTTGAATGCCATCCTGTTGGCCTCTGCCCACCTGCCCAGCCTGCCAAGGTCCCTCTGCAGAGCTCTCCTACCCTCTAACAGATCACCTCCTGCCCCCAGCTTGCTGTCATGCTTTGGTTAAAATCAGAGTCCCTCTCACAGTAAGCAGCCCCCCCTTTAACTCCCCAGCAGTGTAGCTCCTTACTGGATGACATCTTTCCTGTCAAGGGCTGGGGAAGATGAAGCAAACCATTCCCAATCATTTCAGAGCTCTTTGATTTGCCTTCAGTTCCCTATCAGGTTCTAGAGCAGATTTCAAAGGGCTCCCACAGCCCTGCTGCTCCTTGGTGTTCCCTCCCAGGGCATTCAGCTCAGCCCAGCTCCAGAGGCTCAGCTGCCAGAGCCTGGAGAGGTCCAGCTCAGGAATGTCTGCATCCCTCAAAGCCAGGAGGCAGCAGGGCCCAAAACAAACCCCAAGAGCAGAACAAACAAAGAGATTCCTGTTGTTGGCTTTGTTGTTGGCAGTGCTGTGTGGAGCACAAAAAGGGAAATTCACCGAGTCAAGAATGGGTTTGGGCTGGAAGGGAGCTCAAAGCTCAGCCAGTTCCAAGCCCCCTGCCATGGGCAGGGACACCTCCCACCAGCCCAGGCTGCTCAAGGTCTCATCCAGCCTGGCCTTGAACACCTCCAGGGAGGAGGCAGCCACAGCCTCCTGGGGTTTGCAGTGCAAGGCACCAGTGAGAAAGAGCAGAACCAGCACTTGTGTCTATTTCTCAGCTAAATGCAGGGCTGTGCTCTCACTAAATGTTGCTTCAAGAGCTCAGGAATCACTGAGAGTGTGGCAGGGAGCAGCCACAGCCTCCCTGGGCAACCTGTGCCAGTGTCTCACCCCCCTCACTGGAAAGAATTCTTCCTAATTTCCAGCCTCAAAATCTATCCTCCTCAAGCTTCAACTCATTCCCTCTTCTCCTCTCCCTGCAAGCCCTGGTCAAAGCACTATGGGAGAGGCTGAGGGAGCTGAGGTTGCTTAGCCTGCAGAAGAGGAGGCTCAGGGGAGACCTTCTTGCTCTCTGCAACTCCCTGCAGGGAGGTTGCAGCCAGGTGGGGGTTGGGCTCTTCTGCCAGGCAAGCAGCAGCAGAACAAGAGGACACAGTCTCAAGCTGTGCCAGGGGAGGTTTAGGCTGGAGGTGAGGAAGAAATTCTTCCCAGCAAGAGAGATTGGCCCTGGGGATGTGCTGCCCAGGGAGGTGGTGGAGTCCCCATCCCTGGAGGTGTTTAGGAAGAGCCTGGCTGAGGCCCTTGGTGCCATGGTTGAGTTGCTCAGATGGTGCTGGGGGAGAGGTTGGACTGGATGATCTCAAAGGTCTTTTCCAACCTGGTTCATTCTGTATTCTGTATTCAAAAGTCCCTTCCTGGCTTTCTTGTAGGCCTCATTCAGGTACTGAAAGGCTGCTCTAAGGTCTCCCAAGAGGCTTCTTTTCTCCTCTTTAGAACAGAACAGAACGAATAGAATAGAATAGAATAGAATAGAATAGAATAGAATAGAATAGAATAGAATAGAATAGAATAGAATAGAATAGAATAGAATAGAATAGAATAGAATAGACCAGGTTGGAAGAGACCTTTGAGATCATCCAGTCCAACCTCTCACCCAGCACCATCTGATCAACTCAACCATGGCACCAAGCCCCCCATCAAGTCTCCTCCTAAACACCTCCAGGGATGGGGACTCCACCACCTCCCTGGGCAGCACATCCCAGTGGCTAACAACTCTCTCAGGGAAGAACTTTCTCCTCACCTCCAGCCTAAACCTCCCCTGGCACAGCTTGAAACTTTCTTGCCCTTCTCTGGACACCTTCCAGCAGCTCAACCTCTTTCCTAACCTGAGGAGCCCAGAACTGGACACAGGACTCAAGGTGTGGCCTGAGCAGTGCTGAGCACAGGGCACAAGGACTTCCCTGCTCCTGCTGGCCACACTCTTCCTGCTGCAGGCCAGGATGCCCTTGGCCTGGGCACACTGCTGGCTCCTGTTCAGCTGCTGTCCTCCAGCACCCCCAGGTCCCTTTCTGGCTCCCTGCACACACTCAGTGATTCCTGAGCTCTGAAAGCAACCTTTAGTGAGAACACAGCCCTGCACTGGCTGTGGCACTTGGTGCCATGGTCTAGCCAGGAGGTCTGTGGGGACAGGTTGGCCTTGATGCTCTTTGAGGTCTCTTCCAACCTTGGGGATGCTGTGATTTAGCTAAACACCAGGCAGCAGTGCTGCTCCTCAATGTCATTCTCAAACTGAGGGGCCCAGCAGTGGACACAGAGGGTGATGCCTGCAGGCACAGCACAGGACCTCCCCTCCAGGGGGGGCAGCAGCCACAGCCCAGCGAGCAAAGGCACTTCCTCAGTGCTGCCCAGCCCCCAGCTCCCAGGAGGAGAGCCTGGGTCACCCAGCAGCTCTGGCCATGCAGTTCCACAGCTCAGCCTCAGTGCTATTTTAGCACATCTCCCCTGCTCATTTCCCTGCTGCTCTGGAGGAGCAGCCATGTGGTTTGAGTTAGCAGAGGTTACAGGGCCATAGCTGTGGCAAAGCTGGGCTTTCATTTGAAGCAAAACAACAACAACAACAAAACCAACCCCAAAAAAAACCCCAAAGGCAACCAAAAATGACCCAAAAAAAAACCCTCCCAGGGCTCCAGGAAACCTCTCTGCAGTAACATTTTTTGGTCATGGCTAAGCACTTTTCAAGCAAGGTTCAGGGCTACTGTTCCAAGGAGCTGTTGCCATCCAAGCTGAAAAGGAGTCCTGAGGTACTGCTGGCTCTGCAGGCTGAACAGGAGCAGCCCAGCACCTCCCTGAGGCTTTGAGAGGCAAGCAAAGGTGAGAAGGTTCCCTGTGGGGTGCAGGGGAAGGGCTCTTCTGAGCAAGGTCACTGCAGGAGTGGCTCTGGGACTGCTCTGGAGGCCTGAACTGTACTTGTGAGTCCAGAGGCCCATTCTGTTCCTTCCCCTGGTCTTTACATACAGCACCCAGAAGAAGGAGCAGAGCAGCCAGAAGGAAGGAGCAGAGCAGCCAGGAGGAAGGAGCAGAGCAGCCAGGAGGAAGGAGCAGAGCAGCCAGAAGAAGGAGCAGGGCATCCAGAGGGAAGGAGCAGTGGCACCCAGAGGGAAGGAACAGGGCAACCAGAGGGAAGGAGCAAAGCAGCCAGGGGGAAGGAGCAGGGCACCCAGGGGGAAGGAGCAGGGCAACCAGAGGGAAGGAGCAGGAGCAGCCAGGGGGAAGGAGCAGGGCACCCAGGGGGAAGGAGCAGGGCACCCAGAGGGAAGGAGCAGGGCACCCAGAGGGAAGGAACAGGGCACCCAGGGGGAAGGAGCAGGAGCAGCCAGGGGGAAGGAGCAGGGCACCCAGAGGGAAGGAGCAGGGCAACCAGGGGGAAGGAGCAGGAGCAGCCAGGGGGAAGGAGCAGGGCACCCAGGGGGAAGGAGCAGGGCACCCAGAGGCAAGGAGCAGGGCACCCATGAGAAAGGAGCAGGGCACCCAGGGGGAAGGAGCAGGAGCAGCCAGGGGGAAGGAGCAGGAGCAGCCAGGGGGAAGGAGCAGGGCACCCAGAGGGAAGGAGCAGGGCACCCAGAGGCAAGGAGCAGGGCACCCATGAGAAAGGAGCAGGGCAACCAGGGGGAAGGAGCAGGAGCAGCCAGGGGGAAGGAGCAGGAGCAGCCAGGGGGAAGGAGCAGGAGCAGCCAGAGGGAAGGAGCAGGGCAGCCAGAGGGAAGGAGCAGGGCACCAAGGAAAGCCAAAAAGCACCAAGGAAGGAGCAAAGCACCAAGGAGGGAGCCGCAAAGCACCAAGGAAAGAGCCAAAAAGCACCACGGAAGGAGACAAAAAGCACCAAGGAAGGAGCCAAAAAGCACCAAGGAGGGAACAGAGCACCAAGGAAGGAGCCAAAAAGCACCAAGGAGGGAGCAGAGCACCAAGGAGGGAGCAGAGCACCAAGGAGGGAGCCAAATAGCACCAAGGAGGGAGCCAAAAAGCACCAAGGAAGGAGCCAAAAAGCACCAAGTGAAGTGGCAGTAAGAAGTGGGAGGCAGTTTCTAGCCTGGGAAGTTCCTAACCTCGATATCCAGATGCTGGATAAAGAGTGCAGGGGGGAAAGAGGCCTCCAAACCAGGGGAGCTGGCTGGTGATGCCTTTGAAGGTGGAGCTGGGGTTATCATCACTCTTGGACACAAAGCAACCATTTAGAGGCAGCTTAGCAGGCTGAATCCAAGCAAAGCTTTCACTGTAAGCCTCTGGAAGCTGCCTGGCCCCTGAAGGCTTCATTGTGCCCTTGCTAACCAGGGTTTGAAGGCTCTTCCAACCCCACAGCTTTCCCAGGCTGACAGGCCAGGTCTGCCCACCTCAGCAGGGCACAGCAGAGCTCTCCCCAGAGCTCTCCCAGCCCCAGAGCTCTCCCAGCCCCACAGCTGCCTGCCCTGCAGTGCCAAAGGGGAAGGTGCTGGGCTGCTTTGCTTTGCTTCCCTGCTCATGGGCAGGCAGCTGTTAAACCCTGGCTGCTCAGTGCTGCTTGGCTGCTTTGCTTCCTGCACAGAACCTGGAATGAAACTGCTCAAGGCTCTTCAGTTGCCCTACTGCCAGTTTGCCCTGGGCACCACAAACCACAGCATGGGCTGGGCTGGAAGGGACCTCCAGAGCTCATCCATTCCAACCCCCTGCACTCAGCAGGGACATCCTCCACCAGAGCAGGCTGCCCAGGGCCCTCTCCAGCCTCACCTGGAATATCTCCAGGGATAAAGCCTCAAGCACCTCCCTGGGCAGCCTGTTGCAATGTTCCACCACCCTCCTGGTGCTGCACTTGCTCCTCACATCCAATCTAAATCTGCTCTGCTCCAGTTTGAAGCCCTTGCCCCTGGTCCTGTCACTGCAGGCCTTTGGAAACTGTCCCTCTGCAGCCTCCTTGTAGCTCCTTCAGGTACTGGAAGGTCACTGTAAAACCCAGCCCAGTGCCCAAGGCACTGACCAGAGTGATGATGCCTACAGTGGAAGGCAGATGTGAAAAGGGAACCTCTTCAGGAGGCTTCAATTGGTGCTTCACAGCCTAATTACCTGGAGAGGTAACAATGAGTCATAGAATCAACCAGGTTGGAAAAGACCTCAGAGACCATCAAGTCCAACCTCTCACCCAGCACCATCTGAGCAACTCAACCATGGCACCAAGGGCCTCATCCAATCCCCTCTTGAACACCTCCAGGGATGGGGACTCCAACACCTCCCTGGGCAGCACATCCCAGTGGCCAACAACTCTCTCAGGGAAGAACTTTCCCCTCCCCTCCAGCCTAAACCTCCCCTGGCACAGCTTGAGACTGTGTCCTCTTGTTCTGCTGCTGCTTGCCTGGCAGAAGAGACCAACCCCCACCTGGCTCCAACCTCCCTACAGGGAGTTGCAGAGAGCAAGAAGGTCTCCCCTGAGCCTCCTCTTCTGCAGGCTAAGCAACCCCAGCTCCCTCAGCCTCTCCTCCCAGGGCTGTGCTCCAGACCCCTCCCCAGCTTTCTTGCCCTTCTCTGGACACCTTCCAGCAGCTCAACCTCTTTCCTAACCTGAGGAGCCCAGAACTGGACACAGGACTCCAGGTGTGGCCTCAGCAGTGCTGAGCACAGGGCACAAGGACTTCCCTGCTCCTGCTGGCCACACTCTTCCTGCTGCAGGCCAGGATGCCCTTGGCCTTCTTGGCCCCCTGGGCACACTGCTGTCTCCTGTTCAGCTGCTGTCCACCACTACCCCCAGGTCCCTTTCTGCCTGGCTGCTCTCAGCCACTCTGTCCCCAGCCTGCAGCACTATGTACACCTGCTGTGCATCACAGAGCTCTGCAAACCTTTTCACCTGGAGCCCCATGACAAGCAGAGTGATGCCAAAGGTTGTCAGAAGCTGCAGTGAGCTGCTGCTGAAGTTGGCTGGATCCAAAGGCAGCCTGTGAGACTGGATGTGTGCAGGGGCAACACAAACACACAGCAGAGGAGCAGGGGATCATTCTGGTTGGAAGAGACCCTTTCAGATCATCAGGTGCAGTCACTAACCCAGCACTGCCAGCTGGGGAGGGGTCTGGAGCACAGCCCTGGGAGGAGAGGCTGAGGGAGCTGGGGTTGCTTAGCCTGGAGAAGAGGAGGCTCAGGGGAGACCTTCTTGCTCTCTGCAACTCCCTGCAGGGAGGTTGCAGCCAGGTGGGGGTTGGTCTCTTCTGCCAGGCAAGCAGCACCACAACAAGAGGACACAGTCCCAAGCTGTGCCAGGGGAGGTTCAGGCTGGAGGTGAGGAGAAAGTTCTTCCCAGCAAGAGAGATTGGCCACTGGGATGTGCTGCCCAGGGAGGTGGTGGAGTCCCCATCCCTGGAGGTGTTCAGGAAGAGCCTGGAAGAGGGACTTGGTGCCATGGTTGAGTTGCTCAGATGGTGCTGGGTGAGAGGTTGGACTTGCTGATCTCTGAGGCCTCTTCCAACCTGGTTAATTCTACTCTGTTCTAAACCACAACTCCAAGGGGATCTGCTGTGCCATGTCAGCTTGGCCAGGCCAGCTGAGAACAGCACCCACCAGCTGCAAGAGCTCCCAGGAACAACTCACACCTCCTCCCTCGCTGCAGGGAGAGGTTAGCACAGGCACAGTTTGCTGTGCTAGATTTGAAGAGGAGGGGTGGAAAAAGCCTCGTCAGCAGGTTGCATCTATGCAATGCCTCCCTTTTCACTCCCAAAGGCAGAACATCCTCTCCAAGCTCTTCTTTTAGCATGTGAAAGCACCGCGAGGAAAACTCAGACTCCCTGCTGGGCTGTTTTAACAGGGCCAGGACCATCAGTACCTGCCAGGGGCAGGCTGAGCTGGGATCTCCTCAGCTCTAACAGGAAGGGAAATCTTCTCCTAGAAACTGCCTTTGTGCTTCTGAGAGCTGGAGATCAGCATCTGCTGAGGGAACATCTGCTGAGGTGACTGGGAGCAGTCAGCATGGCTTCCCCAAGGGCAAACCCTGCCTGCCCAACCTGGTGGCCTTCTCTGAGCAGCTGACAACATCAGCAGCTGAGGGGAGAGCAACTGATGTCAGGGCAAAGCCTTTGACACTGTCCCCACCACAGCCTGGTCCCCAGGCTGGTGACACATGGGTGTGATGGGTGACCACTGGATGGATACAGAACTGGCTTGATGGCAGCACCCAAAGAGTGGCTGTCCATGGCTCCATGGCCCAGGGGAGGCCAGGGACAAGCAGAGTCCCTCAGGGATCAGCCCTGGGCCCAGGCTTGTTCAACATCCCTGTGGGTGCCATGGACAGTGGCACTGAGTGCAGCCTCAGCAGGGTTGCTGATGACACCAAGCTGTGTGGGGCAGCAGACAGCTGGAGGGAAGGGATCCATCCAGAGGGAGCTGGGCAGGCTGGAGAGGTGGGCACAAGCCAACCTCAGGAGGTGCAACAAGAGCAAGGGCAGGGTCCTGCAGCTGGCTGGAGGCAATCCCAGGCACAAATGCAGGCTGGGCAGGGACTGGCTGGAAAGCAGCCCTGAGGAGAGAGCCTTGGGGGTGCTGGGGGAGGAGAAGCTCCCCAGGAGCTCTCAGTGTGCACTTGCAGCCCAGAAAGCCAAGCAGAGCCTGGGCTGCAGCAGGAGAAGTGTGGCCAGCAGGGCAAGGGAGGTGATTCTCCCCCTCTGCTCAGCTCTGGGGAGACCCCACCTGGAGTCCTGCCTCCAGTTCTGGAGCCTCTATGGCAAGAGGGATGTGGAGGTGCTGGAAGGTGTCCAGAGCAGGGCCAGGAGGAGGAGCAGAGGGCTGGAGCTGCTCTGCTGTGAGCACAGACTGAAGAAGTTGGGGCTGTTCAGTGTGGAGAAGAGAAGGCTCTGAGGTGACCTCATTGTGGCCTTCCAGGATCTGCAGGGGGCTCCAAGAAGGCTGGGGAGGGACTGCTCAGGCTCTCAGGCAGTGATAGGACTAGGGGGAATGGAATGAAGCTGGAGGTGGGGAGATTGAGGCTGGAGGGGAGGAGGAAGTTCTTCCCCATGAGAGTGGTGAAGCCCTGGACTGGGTTGTGCAGGGAGGTGGTTGAGGCCCCAGCCCTGGAGGTGTTTGCAGCCAGGCTGGCTGAGGCTGTGGCCAGGCTGATCTAGTGTGGGGTGTCCCTGCCCATGGCAGGGGGGTTGGGACTGGCTGATCCTTGTGGTCCCTTCCAACCCTGACTGATACTAGGATGCTACGCCAGGCAGCTCCCTCTGCTAACACCCCCAGGCAGACCTGGGCTCAGGCTTCTCTCCCCTCTCAGAACTTCCACACTGCACAAGAAGCTGCAGTCCTGACCCCAGGCCTGGGAAAGGAGAGCAATGAGGTAAGTGTCAAACACCCACTGAGACCTGCACCTCTGAGAGGAATGTGGCAAGAGGGGAGATGCTCAGCTCCTGGGAGAGCTTGCTCAGCCCCAAAGGAATGCAAGGGCTGGGGGAGGGGCAGAACAGCAAAACCATCTCAGGAGGTAGAGCTTGGAGCAGAAGTCAGCCCAGAGGACTCCTGGCTGAAGGGCACCATGAGACTCACTGGGAGTGTTAGCTCACATTTCCTGGAGGAATGTGGCAGATCTTAAAGGCAGCCTGCAGCCAAGGAGGTGCAGATTGGCCATGGGGATGTGCTGCCCAGGGAGGTGGTGGAGTCCCCAGCCCTGGAGGTGTTTAGGAAGAGCCTGGATGAGGCCCTTGGTGCCATGGTTGAGTTGCTCAGATGGTGCTGGATGAGAGGTTGGACTTGATGATTGCTGAGGTCTTTTCCAACCTGGTTAATTCTATTCTATTCCATCCCATTCCATCCCATCCCATCCCATCCCATCCCATCCCATCCCACTGGGTTGGAAGATCATCAGGTCCAACCTTTAACCCAGCCCTGCAGGTCCCCACTGGCCACATCCCCTCAGCACCACATCCACACAGCCTTGAAACCCCTCCAGGCATGGGGACTCTACCACTGCCCTGGGCAGCCTGGGCCAGGCCTTGACAACCCTCCAGGGGAAGAAATTGTTCCTGATGGCCAACCTAAACATCCCCTGGGGCAGCTTGAGGCTGTTTCCTCTTGTCTTGTTGCTGGTCCTTTGGAAGAAGAGACCAACCTCATCTGGCTCCAGCCTCCTCTCAGGGAGCTGCAGAGAGCAGTGAGGTCTCCCTCAGCCTCCTCTTCTCCACACTAAAGAGCTTCAGTTCCCTCCTCTGCTCCTCACAAGCTCTGTCCTCCAGAGCCTTCACCAGCTTCATCGGCCTTCCCTGAACTCACCAGTTAACATCACCAGAAGGAGCTAACTTCAGCTGGGTCTGCACAAAGCATTTCAACCAGGCAGCAGCCACAGAAGCAGCCAGGTTGGAAAAGAGCTCAGAGCTCATCCAGTCCAACCTCTCACCCAACACCTCCTGACTAACTCAACCATGGCTCCAAGTGCCACATCCAATCCCCTCTTGAACACCTCCAGGGATGGGGACTCCACCACCTCCCTGGGCAGCACATCCCAGTGGCCAATCTCTCTTGCTGGGAAGAACTTTCTCCTCACATCCAGCCTGAACCTCCCTTGGCACAGACAAACCCAAGAGGATTCTACTTCACAGCATCACCAGGAGATGTGCTGCCCCATCCTGAGGATCACTTCATCAAAACCTCCAAAGCAAGAGCAGAGAAGAGGCAAGGATGAAAGGGAAAAGGCCACCTAGGAGACCCTTCATTAGCACTGATGTTTGTAGCCAGACATGGTGTAAACACACCAAGTGGCAGTGGCACTGAGTGCAGCCTCAGCAGGGTTGCTGATGACACCAAGCTGTGTGGGGCAGCAGACAGCTGGAGGGAAGGGATCCATCCAGAGGGAGCTGGGCAGGCTGGAGAGGTGGGCACAAGCCAACCTCAGGAGGTGCAACAAGAGCAAGGGCAGGGTCCTGCAGCTGGCTGGAGGCAATCCCAGGCACAAATGCAGGCTGGGCAGGGACTGGCTGGAAAGCAGCCCTGAGGAGAGAGCCTTGGGGGTGCTGGGGGAGGAGAAGCTCAGCAGGAGCTCTCAGTCTGCACTTGCAGCCCAGAAAGCCAAGCAGAGCCTGGGCTGCAGCAGGAGAAGTGTGGCCAGCAGGGCAAGGGAGGTGATTCTCCCCCTCTGCTCAGCTCTGGGGAGACCTCACCTGGAGTCCTGCCTCCAGCTCTGGAGCCCCTATGACAAGAGGGATCTGGAGGGGCTGGAAGGTGTCCAGAGCAGGTCCAGGAGGAGGAGCAGAGGGCTGGAGCTGCTCTGCTGTGAGGACAGACTGAAGGAGTTGGGGCTGTTCAGTGTGGAGAAGAGAAGGCTCTGAGGTGACCTCATTGTGGCCTTCCAGGATCTGCAGGGGGCTCCAGGAAGGCTGGGGAGGGACTGCTCAGGCTCTCAGGCAGTGATAGGACTAGGGGGAATGGAATGAAGCTGGGGGTGGGGAGATTGAGGCTGGAGGGGAGGAGGAAGTTCTTGCCCATGAGAGTGGTGAAGCCCTGGACTGGGTTGTGCAGGGAGGTGGTTGAGGCCCCAGCCCTGGAGGTGTTTAAGGCCAGGCTGGCTGAGGCTGTGGCCAGGCTGATCTAGTGTGGGGTGTCCCTGCCCACGGCAGGGGGGTTGGGACTGGCTGATCCTTGTGGTCCCTTCCAGCCCTGACTGATACAGGATAGTGTGAACCAGCAGAACCCCAAATGCATTACAAGAAGATGCAGGAAGCAGCACCTCCAGCAGCTGGCTGACAAGAGCTCTGCTCACAGAACTGCTCCTGCAGGGCTTTGTCTTTCCACCTGATGCTCTGGGGCATGGAAATCCCTCCCCAGCTTGCTGCTCACTCTCTGCCTGCAATTAAACTTCTGTTAGCTGTGCTCTGGCAGCTTCCAGAGCTGCAGCTCAGCCCCACCTGGCCAGCCAGGCCCAGCAGGGCTGGTGCACAGCACCACCAGGGTGAGGATTGGAAGCTGTCAGGTACCCTGAGCCACTGATCTCCATCATGCATCTGCCCTCAGGTATTATTCAGCACCCCTGGGTTACAGCTATTAAACACCACCTCACCCACACTGCTGTGAGAGTCCCTCTGAGGGCTCCAGGAGCCAGGGGAGGGCAGGCATGGAAAACAGAATTCACACAGTTACAGACTGGTTTGGGTGGGAAGGGACCTGCAGAGCTCATCCAGTGCAGCCCCCTGCAGCCCCCAGGGACAGCCCCAGCCAGGGCAGGCTGCTCACAGCCCCACACAACCTCCCCTGCACTGCTGCCAGGCATGGGGCAGCTCCCAGCTCTCTGGGCAGCCTGGGCCAGGCTCTCCCCACCCTCACTGCCAAACATTTCTCCTTCTCTCCACTCTCAAGCTCCCTCTTGCCCTTTCCAACCATCCCCCCTTGTCCTGTCCCATCAGGCCCTGCTCAAAGCTCTGTCCCCAGCTCTCTGCTGGGCCCTTGAAGCACTGCAAGGCCACCAGAAGCTCTCCCTGGAGCCTTCTCCTCTGCAGGCTGCCCAAGGCCAACTCTCTCAGCCTGGCTCCCAGCAGAGGGCTTCCAGCCCTGCCAGCACTGCTGTGGCCTCCTCTGGCCCTGCTCCCCCAGCTCCCTGGCTGTGCTGAGGGCTCCAGAGCTGCCCCAGCCCTGCAGGGGAGGTCTGAGCAGAGCACAGCAGAGGGCAGAATCCCCTCCCTGCTGCCCACACTGCTGGGGCTCAGCCCAGGAGATGCTTCAGCACATACAGAGGCAGAAGCCCCTCAGGGTCACCACCTCACTCCCTGCTTCATTCACTGCCAGGGAGCAGAGAGCTCACCTGCAGGGTCCCTGTGCTGAGGGCTGGATCCCTGCAGCCATCAGGAGCTTGGCCTTGATCCTCCCTGCTGCTCCTGCTCGGCTCAGGATCTGCTTGCTAAGTGAGATTGATGTCCTTCTCCCTCTGCAGCTGGACCCTGGCCAAGCTCCTAAGTCAGCCTCTGATGGACTCAGGGGAATTTTCATTCCACTCATTCCAGAGCCTGACAGGAGGCAGCTCCCTGCCAGCTGAGCAGCTCTGCAGGGGCCAAGAAGAGCTGAGGCTGCCCCAAGAGGGTCCGGCAGCACCCCCGGCGGCAGGCAGCCCTCCCCGGGCGGGCAGCAGCCTCCTCCTCACTCAGCACCACCACAACGATCCACACAGGCAGCGCTGCTTCAAAGGAGAACACTCGAATGGCTTGAGGGCATGGAAAGCTCCTCCATCCAGCAGGAAGACTTCACTCCCAGAAGCATGAATGGCTCCAAGCAGTCACAGAGTCTTTCCTCGGCCAGGATGAAAGGCACTTCATTACCTGCAGTGTGAAGTCAAACCTCTCCCACCACGACTCCAACAAACCCAGGAGTGTTCAAGATGCTGCTGGAAAGGCAAGAGAGCTGGTGGGGTGCAGACTCCAGCAGGACACAGCCACAGCTCTTGGCTCCAAGGCTGGCAGTCCCTGGCAGAGCAGGAATGCGGCTGGAGGGATGGAGAATCAGAGTCTCACAGTCTCACAGTATCCCTAAGGCTGGGAGAGACCTCAAGGATCATCAAGTCCAACCTGGCACCACAGACCTCCTGACTAAACCATGGCTCCAAGTGCCACATCCAATCCCCTCTTGAACACCTCCAGGGATGGGGACTCCACCACCTCCCTGGGCAGCACATCCCAGTGGCCAATCTCTCTTGCTGGGAAGAACTTTCTCCTCACCTCCAGCCTAAACTTCCCCTGGCACAGCTTGAGACTGTGTCCTCTTGTTCTGGTGCTGCTTGCCTGGCAGAAGAGACCAACCCCCACCTGGCTCCAACCTCCCTGCAGGGAGTTGCAGAGAGCAAGAAGGTCTCCCCTGAGCCTCCTCTTCTGCAGGCTAAGCAACCCCAGCTCCCTCAGCCTCTCCTCCCAGGGCTGTGCTCCAGACCCCTCCCCAGCTTTCTTGCCCTTCTCTGGACACCTTCCAGCAGCTCAACCTCTTTCCTAACCTGAGGAGCCCAGAACTGGACACAGGACTAAAGCTGTGTCCTAAGCAGTGCTGAGCACAGGGCACAAGGACTTCCCTGCTCCTGCTGGCCACATCTTCCAGGATGCCCTTGGCCTTCTTGGCCCCCTGGCACACTGCTGGCTCATGTTCAGGCAGCTGTCAATCAGCACCCCCAGGTCCCTCTGTGTTTGGCAGCTCTCAGCCACTCTGCCCCCAGCCTGTAGCTCTGCCTGGGGTTGCTGTGGCCAAAGTGCAGCCCCTGGCACTTGGACTTGTTGAATGCCATCCTGTTGGACTCCCCAGTTAAATTAAATGCTGGCAATGAGGCAGGGATCTTAGGCTGGAGGGAGGAGAGGAATGTTTGAGGGTGGGGAGAGCCTGGCCCAGGCTGCCCAGAGAGCTGGGAGATGTCCTGTCCCTAGAACCATCCCAGAGGAGGTTGGTTGGGGCTGTCCCTGCTGGCTGCAGTGGGGGTGGGACTGGATGAGCTTTGCAGACCCAGGCTGTGACTCTGGAGTTCTCTATGATGCTTTTCAGTCTTCAATACAGCTCTTGGCAGCCACTCAGGGCTGTGAACCCCTAAAACCTCTCTGATTCTAAGACTTGCAGAGACTACAGACCCAAGCTCCACATCATCCAGGAGGAAAAGAGCTCTTTGTGAGTGAGAGACAAAAGGCATAGCCCAGACACAAGAAAACCCCTTCCAGACATCCCTCTGCTGCACCTGCAGCCCAGCTCCCTGCTGCAGGCTGCTACAACCCTGCAGCCTGCACCCCCCCCAGCAGCAACGACAGGAAACCCTCAGGGACAGAGATTTTGTTCTGCAGATCCTTGGGAACAAAACTGTTATTGAGCCTAAGAAATATTCCTTGGCCTGCACAAGCATCTCCAGTCAATCTGAACTCAGAACTGTGCCTTGAACCACAGAAGGGGGTTGGGCTGGAAGGAAGCTCAAAGCTCAGCCAGTTCCAAGCCCCCTGCCATGGGCAGGGACACCTCCCACCAGCCCAGGCTGCTCAAGGTCTCATCCAGCCTGGCCTTGAACACCTCCAGGGAGGAGGCAGCCACAGCCTCCTGGGGTTTGCAGTGCAAGGCACCAGTGAGAAAGAGCAGAACCAGCACTTGTGTCTATTTTTCAGCTAAATGCAGGGCTGTGCTCTCACTAAATGTTGCTTCAAGAGCTCAGGAATCACTGAGAGTGTGGCAGGGAGCCAGAAAGGGGCCTGGGGGCGCTGGTGGACAGCAGCTGAACAGGAGCCAGCAGTGTGCCCAGGGGGCCAAGAAGGCCAAGGGCATCCTGGCCTGCAGCAGGAAGAGTGTGGCCAGCAGGAGCAGGGAAGTCCTTGTGCCCTGTGCTCAGCACTGCTGAGGCCACACCTTGAGTCCTGTGTCCAGTTCTGGGCTCCTCAGGTTAGGAAAGAGGTTGAGCTGCTGGAAGGTGTCCAGAGAAGGGCAAGAAAGCTGGGGAGGGGTCTGGAGCACAGCCCTGGGAGGAGAGGCTGAGGGAGCTGGGGTTGCTTAGCCTGCAGAAGAGGAGGCTCAGGGGAGACCTTCTTGCTCTCTCCAACTCCCTGCAGGGAGGTTGTAGCCAGGTGGGGGTTGGGCTCTTCTCCCAGGCAAGCATCACCAGAACAAGAGGACACAGTCTCAAGCTGTGCCAGGGGAAGTTTAGGCTGGAGGTGAGGAGAAAGATCTTAACTGAGAGAGTTATTCACCACTGGGATGTGCTGCCCAGGGAGGTGGTGGAGTCCCCATCCCTGGAGGTGTTCAAGAGGGGATTGATGAGGCCCTTGGAGCCATGGTTGAGTTGATCAGATGGTGCTGGGGGAGAGGTTGGACCTGATGATCTCAAAGGTCTTTTCCAACCTGGTTAATTCTATTCTATTCTATTCTATTCTATTCTATTCTATTCTATTCTATTCTATTCTATTCTATTCTATTCCATTCCATTCCATTCCATTCCATTCCATTCCATTCCATTCTACTCTACTCTACTCTACTCTACTCCTACGCTATTCAACAGCAAGGGCTATGAAACTGTAGCTCCTCACACCACATCCCCAGGCTCAGGCAGGCTGGGGGTGACCAGGAGCTTTGTGGGCAGCAAGCACAGCTTTCCACACTGGGCTTTGAGCTGGAAGTGGTTATAAAAAGCACAGAACAGGCCCAAATCCAGGCTATGATCAGCAGCTCCCAGCAGGTGCTGCTCTCACTGCCTTCCCTGCCTGCATCCTTGCATTCTTCTAGCAAGCATGCCGAGCTCTGCTGTGCTCCCAGGGGGGAAATCACACAAGGCTGCTGAGAAGGGAGCAACCTGCTAAAACTCAGAAGCAGATGAGTCAGGCAGCACCTGCTCCTGAGTGAGAAGTGAGAACTGCTCCCAGGGGACTGCCTCAACACTGCCCTGGGACACAGCACAGCTGCTTACTGCCTGCCTGTCAGCACTGCCTTCCCCTTCCAGCTGATGAAGAGCTGCTGGCTGAGGCTCCCACATTGCCTCACCCCCCAGGGCAGAGGGGATCCCCTCTCACTCTCCTGTCCAGCTTTTGAGGTCTGGTGAGGAGAAGCTGCTCTGAAGTTGTCACTGTGCCCTCCACACAGCTGAGAAGGGAAGCTGCACTGCTGCAGGTTGTGGAAATCACTTTGAAAGCTGAGCTCTGATTTGTATCCCCAGATCAGTGCCAGCTGCACAGGGCAGGGCAGGGCAGGGCAGTGAGAGCTCTGTGCAGGGCAATGCAACAAATCAGAGATACACAGAGTGCTGCACACTGGGGAACAATAATGGAATGGGTTGGCTTGAACAGGAGCTTGAAAGCTCATTCAGGCCACCCCCTGCAGCCAGCAGGGACAGCCCCAGCCAGGGCAGGCTGCTCACAGCCCCACACAACCTCCCCTGCAGTGGTGCCAGGCATGGGGCAGCTCCCAGCTCTCTGGGCAGCCTGGGCCAGGCTCTCCCCACCCTCACTGCCAAACATTTCTCCTTCTCTCCACTCTCAAGCTCCCTCTTGCCCTTTCCAACCCTCCCCCCTTGGCCTGTCCCATCAGGCCCTGCTCAAAGCTCTGTCCCCAGCTCTCTGCTGGGCCCTTGAAGCACTGCAAGGCCACCAGAAGCTCTCCCTGGAGCCTTCTCCTCTGCAGGCTGCCCAAGGCCAACTCTCTCAGCCTGGCTCCCAGCAGAGGGCTTCCAGCCCTGCCAGCACTGCTGTGGCCTCCTCTGGCCCTGCTCCCCCAGCTCCCTGGCTGTGCTGAGGGCTCCAGAGCTGCCCCAGGCCTGCAGGGGAGGTCTGAGCAGAGCACAGCAGAGGGCAGAATCCCCTCCCTGCCCCTGCTGCCCACCCTGCTGGGGCTCAGCCCAGGCCAGGCTGGGGCTGGGCTGGCAGTGCTCTGTGCCAGCTCCTGTCCAGCTTCTCAGCCACCACAGAAACCTTGTCCTCTTCCTCCCAAGGAAGAAAACTGATGACTTTATCACTTGTCATTTTCCTTGTGGCTCGAGGTGATGAACAAAGATGTTCAACTTTGTGTTGCTCTCTCAGTTTCACACCACAAGTTTCACCTACAGCACAATTCCTGCCAAGCCTCAGCAGCTCCTTTGAGGCCACTGCTGCCCTTCCACAGGCACCACCTCCTTCCCCCTGCTGTGGAACAGGCACAAGGAATGCTAAGGTCATGTTAGAGGTTAGAAGGGACCTCCAGAGATCACTGAGTCCAGCCCCCCTGCCAGAGCAGGATCACCCAGAGCAGTCCACACAGGAACACATCCTGATGGGTCCTGAAAGCCTTCAGAGAAGACTCCACAACCTCCCTGGGCAGCCTGCCCCAGGCCTCCAGCAGCCTCACACCAAAGAGGTTTCTCCTCCTGTTGAGGTGAAACCTTCTGTGTTCCAGTTTGTCTCCACTGCTGCTTGTCTTAGCACTGTGCACCACCCAAAAGAGCTTGGCCCCCTCCACCTGACCCCCACCCCCAGGATATTGATAGACATTGATCAGATCCCCTCTCAGTCTTCTCAAGACCAAACCAGCCCCAGGGCTCTCAGTCTTTCCTCACAGGGGAGTTCAACCCCCCCCACCCCCCAGCAATGAAAGTGTCTGAACCAGCCCAGGGCAGGTTGTTCTCCCTCAGATTACAGCAGTGCTGCTGAGCACCAGCCCTGGAGCATCAGTGACAGGGACCTGAGAGCTCCTTCAGAACAAAAAGGTGCCCTGCTTCAAGGAGTGCTTCAAGTCATTTCCCTTCCCTCCACAAGGCACTGAGTGCAGTCCTGGGCTCCTCAGTTTAAGAAAGGCATTGAGACACTTGAAGGTAAAACAACTACAGGCTGGGGGCAGAGTGGCTGAGAGCAGCCAGGCAGAAAGGGACCTGGGGGTAGTGGTGGACAGCAGCTGAACAGGAGCCAGCAGTGTGCCCAGCAGGCCAAGAAGGCCAAGGGCATCCTGGCCTGCAGCAGGAAGAGTGTGGCCAGCAGGAGCAGGGAAGTCCTTGTGCCCTGTGCTCAGCACTGCTGAGGCCACAGCTGGAGTCCTGTGTCCAGTTCTGGGCTCCTCAGGTTAGGAAAGAGGTTGAGCTGCTGGAAGGTGTCCAGAGAAGGGCAAGAAAGCTGGGGAGGGGTCTGGAGCACAGCCCTGGGAGGAGAGGCTGAGGGAGCTGGGGTTGCTTAGCCTGGAGAAGAGGAGGCTCAGGGGAGACCTTCTTGCTCTCTGCAACTCCCTGCAGGGAGGTTGCAGCCAGGTGGGGGTTGGTCTCTTCTCCCAGGCAAGCAGCAGCAGAACAAGAGGACACAGTCTCAAGCTGTGCCAGGGGAAGTTTAGGCTGGAGGGGAGGAGAAAGTTCTTCACTGAGAGAGTTGTTAGCCACTGGGATGTGCTGCCCAGGGAGGTGGTGGAGTCCCCATCCCTGGAGGTGTTCCAGAGGGGATTGGATGTGGCACTTGGAGCCATGGGTTAGTCAGGAGGCCTGTGCTGACAGGTTGGACTCGATGATCTTTGAGGTCTCCTCCAACCTTGGGGATTCTGTGATTCTGTGAACTGAAATCCCAGCAGCTGCTGCAGGACTCCACCTGCCCCCAGGGCCAGCAGGGAGCTGGCTGAAGGCTCTGTGCCCAGGAGCAGGCTGCAGCCCTCTGCAGCAGCTCACACTCAGGACCACCGCAGGAGCAATCAGTCATCTCTCCAAGCTCTGGAGGTTTGTAAGGAAACAAAACTGGCTCCTGAGTGCACTCTAATTGCTTCAGGAGTCCTGGGCTGGTTTTTTTATCCTCTCTTCATTATTCTGATGACTAAGAACCACAACCAGATGCTGGGAGGAAGCTCTCTCACAACAAAGGAATTCAGGGACCAGTTGACTTCTATTCACATTTAATGTGGGAGAGCCGGTGGCTGCTGGAGCCCCCATGAAGGGAGCAGCTGATGAAGACATGGCCATCAAACACTGCTGTCAGTGTGGGGTGCCTGCAGAATCACCACATGAACCTACCCACAGCAGGGCACAAGGCACAGGGCCTGGGGAATCCCTGAATCCCAGCAAGGTGGGGGTTGGGAGGGGCCTCCAGAGATCATCAAGTCCAAGCCCTCTGCTAAAGCAGGGCACCCACAGCAGCTTAGAATCACAGAGCTGTCAGGGCTGGAAGGGGCCTCAAGGCTCAGCCAGCTCCAACCCCCTGCCATGGGCAGGGACACCTCACACCACAGCAGGTTGCTCACAGCCACCTCCAGCCTGGCTGCAAACACCTCCAGGCAGGAGGCTTCCACCACCTCCCTGGGCAGCCTGTGCCAGGCTCTCACCACCCTCCTGGGGAACAACTTCTTCCTCACAGCCAATCTCAATCTCCCCACTTCAAGTTCTGCTCCATCCCCCCCAGTCCTATCCCTCCCTGACACCCTCAGAAGTCCCTCCCCAGCTTTCCTGCAGCCCCCTGCAGATCCTGGAAGGCCACAAGGAGGTCTCCTGGGAGCCTTCTCCTCTCCAGCCTGCACAACCCCAACTCCCTCAGGCTGTGCTCACAGCAGAGCAGCTCCAGCCCTCTGCTCCTCCTCCTGGCCCTGCTCTGGACACCTTCCAGCCCCTCCAGATCCTTCCTGGCACAGAGGCTCCAGAGCTGGCCCCAGAGCTCCAGCTGTGGTCTCAGCAGAGTGGAGCAGAGGGGCAGAATCCCCTCCCTGGCCCTGCTGGCCACACTTCTCTTGCTGCAGCCCAGGCTCTGCTTGGCTCTCTGGGCTGCAAGTGCTCCCTGCTGGCTCCTGCTGAGCTTCTCCTCCATAGGGAAGCACAGGGGCCACACTCAGCCAGCCCATGCCAGCACCACCATGGTCAAACATTCAAGTCAGGAATGGAATGGAATGGAATGGAATGGAATGGAATGGAATGGAATGGAATGGAATGGAATGGAATGGAATGGAATGGAATGGAATGGAATGGAATGGAATGGAATGGAATGGAATGGAATGGACTTTTGAGATCATCCAGTCCAACCTCTCACCCAGCACCATCTGATCAACTCAACCATGGCACCAAGGGCCTCATCCAGGCTTTTCCTAAACACCTCCAGGGATGGGGACTCCACCACCTCCCTGGGCAGCACATCCCAGTGGCCAATCTCTCTTGCTGGGAAGAATTTCATCCTCACCTCCAGCCTAAACCTCCCCTGGCACAGCTTGAGACTGTGTCCTCTTGTTCTGGTGCTGGGTGCCTGGGAGAAGAGACCAACCCCCACCTGGCTCCAACCTCCCTGCAGGGAGTTGCAGAGAGCAAGAAGGTCTCCCCTGAGCCTCCTCTTCTCCAGGCTGAGCAACCCCAGCTCCCTCAGCCTCTCCTCCCAGGGCTGTGCCCCAGACCCCTCCCCAGCTTTCTTGCCCTTCTCTGGACACCTTCCAGCAGCTCAACCTCTTTCCTAACCTGAGGAGCCCAGAACTGGACACAGGACTCCAGGTGTGGCCTCAGCAGTGCTGAGCACAGGGCACAAGGACTTCCCTGCTCCTGCTGGCCACACTGCTCCTGATGCAGGCCAGGAGGAGAAGTGCAGCTTCTCCATTTCTCTTTTTCCCACTGGAGCCATCCTTGGGGAGAGATCCTTGCCTGCACTGCCTCTGGTGTGAGTCCAGTCCCACCCACATCTGGGCTCACTTGGGAGCTAAAAGCAGCCCAGCCTGTCTGGGGTCAGGCAGTGACCCTGAACAGAAATAGCTCTGGCAGCAAGCTGGGTTTATGGGACAGGGTGGAGCCCATCCAAGTGTCCACCCAACCAACCCAGCCCTTGGACTTAATGACAGAGCAGCAACGGCCTCCCCAGCCTCCCTCTGCCAGAGGCAGCCAGGCAGCTTGTGCCACCCACACAAGGGGACAGAACACAACCTGACATCACCAGCCCTGCACAGGTCACATCCTGGGCTGTCACCTGAGGCTGACACAACTGCAGATGAGGCAGCAGCAGGAGATTATTACTGCTGCCAAAGCAGGGGAAAACAGAGAGGCAAAGGCTGCTTCCAGAGCTGTACAGCAGCAAAGCAGAAGGCAGCAGCCCAGGGCCACAGCTCCAGCAGCAGGGTCAAATGGGTCCAGTCTGGGTCCAGTCCCAAATATCCCACTGCAGACAAGGCTCAAGTCAGGGGATGAGGTCAGCAAGGGCAGACAAAGCAGCTCCCCATGTTCAAACAGAAGATTCCCCTGTCCACAGCAGAGAGCAAACAACCTTGAGGTGCAGAACAACTCTGCCTGCAAACTGCAGACTGGAGCCAAAGTCATGGCCCAGCCTGGAGTCTGAAATTGGTGTTGTCCCCAGGGAAAGGCCTGGGTTTGAGTACCAGTGGCCATGAGACATCCCTGGGCAGCCTGTGCCAGTGTCTCCTCACCCTCACACTGCAGAACCTCCTCCTGATGGCCAACCTAAACCTCCCCTGCTCCTATCCTATGCCCCACAGCCCCTCCCCAGCCTGCCTGGAGGTCCCCTGCAGATAGTGGACTGCTGCACTAAGGTCTCCCTGCAGCCTTCTCTTCTCCAGGCTGAACACACAATCATAGAAGCAGTCAGGGTTGGAAGAGACCACAAGGATCATCCAGTCCCAACCCCCCTGCCATGGGCAGGGACACCCCACACTACATCAGCCTGGCCACAGCCTCAGCCAGCCTGGCCTTAAACACCTCCAGGGACAGGGCCCCAACCACCTCCCTGCACAACCCAGTCCAGGGCTTCACCACTCTCATGGGCAAGAACTTCCTCCTCACCTCCAGCTTCATTCCATTCCCCCTAGTCCTATCACTGCCTGAGATCCTGAGCAGTCCCTCCCCAGCCTTCTTGGAGCCCCCTGCAGATCCTGGAAGGCCACAATGAGGTCACCTCAGAGCCTTCTCTTCTCCACACTGAACAGCCCCAACTCCTTCAGTCTGTCCTCACAGCAGAGCAGCTCCAGCCCTCTGCTCCTCCTCCTGGCCCTGCTCTGGACACCTTCCAGCACCCCCACATCCCTCTTGCCATAGGGGCTCCAGAACTGGAGGCAGGACTCCAGGTGGGGTCTCCCCAGAGCTGAGCAGAGGGGGAGAATCACCTCCCTTGCCCTGCTGGCCACACTTCTCCTGCTGCAGCCCAGGCTCTGCTTGGCTTTCTGGGCTGCAAGTGCACACTGAGAGCTCCTGCTGAGCTTCTCCTCCCCCAGCACCCCCAAGGCTCTCTCCTCAGGGCTGCTTTCCAGCCAGTCCCTGCCCAGCCTGCATTTGTGCCTGGGATTGCCTCCAGCCAGCTGCAGGACCCTGCCCTTGCTCTTGTTGAGCCTCCTGAGGTTGGCTTGTGCCCACCTCTCCAGCCTGCCCAGCTCCCTCTGGATGGCAACAGCCCCAACTCCTTCAGCCTGTTTCACCTGAGAGGTGCTGCAGCCCTCTGATCACCTTTGTGGCCCTCCTCTGGACCTGCTCCAGCAGCCTGATCTAGTTGGAGGTGTCCCTGCTCACTGCAGAGGGGTTGGACAAGATCACCTTTGAGGGTCTCTTCCATCCTGGTGCCATCTGTGCCCTGGGAGGTAAAGGGATGCTTGGCTGTGCACTGGACACAGCAGGGATGGCCAGACCACCAGCAGCATGTGACAGGGAAACATAAATCAGCTCCTGGGCTGCAGCAGGAGAAGTGTGGCCAGCAGGGCAAGGGAGGTGATTCTCCCCCTCTGCTCAGCTCTGGGGAGACCCCACCTGGAGTCCTGCCTCCAGCTCTGGAGCCCCTATGGCAAGAGGGATGTGGAGGTGCTGGAAGGTGTCCAGAGCAGGGCCAGGAGGAGGAGCAGAGGGCTGGAGCTGCTCTGCTGTGAGGACAGACTGAAGGAGTTGGGGCTGTTCAGTGTGGAGAAGAGAAGGCTCTGAGGTGACCTCATTGTGGCCTTCCAGGATCTGCAGGGGGCTCCAGGAAGGCTGGGGAGGGACTGCTCAGGCTCTCAGGGAGTGATAGGACTAGGGGGAATGGAATGAAGCTGGAGGTGGGGAGATTGAGGCTGGAGGGGAGGAGGAAGTTCTTCCCCAGGAGAGTGGTGAAGCCCTGGACTGGGTTGTGCAGGGAGGTGGTTGAGGCCCCAGCCCTGGAGGTGTTTGCAGCCAGGCTGGCTGAGGCTGTGGCCAGGCTGATCTAGTGTGGGGTGTCCCTGCCCATGGCAGGGGGGTTGGAACTGGCTGATCCTTGTGGTCCCTTCCAGCCCTGACTGATACTAGGATACTGTGATACTATGATAAATCAAATTGTGTCTCAGCTGGAGGGATCCAGGAGGTCCAACTTGTCCTGCTCATCCTCTGTCACATAAACCCAGCTAAGTCCAGCAGTGCAAGGCAGCTCTCCATCAGCTGATCCCCAAACACAGCCCACACCCTGCAGCACCTCACAACCTGTCTCCAACCCTTCCCTCAGAGCACACAGCAACCACCAAGTTAAGGCCCCCAAGATCAAACTGTGGCATGCAGGTTTCCTGCCAGTTAGAGTGATTTTGGTTTGAAGCCCTACAAGTGGTGTGCAGGAATGAGACAAGGTTAAGCTTTTAGAGCCACCCAAACCATACTTGCACCCTGACATTTCCTCCTGCTCAAAGCTCAGCTTGTTCAGCTCCTGTTTTTCTTAGCCTCTGAACACAAATTCCCCCCCAAGGGAAAGGCCAAAATAGCAAGAAGAAATAGGATCAAACATGTGAGCTGTGTCTCACCCTGCCAGCACCTCAGCCTGGGCCTTGCAGCAGCAGGGACCACTACCCCCCCAGCAGCCAGCTGTGTATCGTAGTATAGTATCCTAGTATCAGTCAGGGTTGGAAGGGACCACAAGGATCAGCCAGTGCCAACCCCCCTGCCATGGGCAGGGACACCCCACACTAGATCAGCCTGGCCACAGCCTCAGCCAGCCTGGCCTTAAACACCTCCAGGGCTGGGGCCTCAACCACCTCCCTGCACAACCCATTCCAGGGCTTCACCACTCTCATGGGGAAGAACTTCCTCCTCCCCTCCAGCTTCATTCCATTCCCCCTAGTCCTATCACTCCCTGAGATCCTGAGCAGGACTGAGCTGTGCTGCCCACCACTGAGCTGCGCTGCCCACCACTGAGCTGCGCTGCCCAGGACTGAGCTGCGCTGCCCAGCACTGAGTTGTGCTGCCCACCGCTGAGCTGCGCTGCCCACCAGTGAGCTGTGCTGCCCAGGACTGAGCTGCGCTGCCCAGGACTGAGCTGTGCTGCCCAGGACTGAGCTGTGCTGCCCAGGACTGAGCTGCGCTGCCCAGGACTGAGCTGCGCTGCCCACCACAGAGCTGTGCTGCCCAGGACTGAGCTGCGCTGCCCAGCACTGAGCTGCGCTGCCCAGGACTGAACTGCGCTGCCCACCACTGAGCTGTGCTGCCCACCGCTGAGCTGCGCTGCCCAGGACTGAGCTGCGCTGCCCAGCACTGAGTTGTGCTGCCCACCGCTGAGCTGCGCTGCCCACCAGTGAGCTGTGCTGCCCAGGACTGAGCTGCGCTGCCCAGGACTGAGCTGTGCTGCCCACCACTGAGCTGTGCTGCCCAGGACTGAGCTGCGCTGCCCAGGACTGAGCTGTGCTGCCCAGGACTGAGCTGCGCTGCCCAGGACTGAGCTGTGCTGCCCAGGACTGAGCTGTGCTGCCCAGGACTGAGCTGTGCTGCCCAGGACTGAGCTGCGCTGCCCAGGACTGAGCTGCGCTGCCCAGCACTGAGCTGCGCTGCCCAGGACTGAACTGCGCTGCCCACCACAGAGCTGAGCTGCCCAGGACTGAGCTGTGCTGCCCAGGACTGAGCTGCGCTGCCCAGGACTGAGCTGTGCTGCCCAGGACTGAGCTGCGCTGCCCAGGACTGAACTGCGCTGCCCACCACTGAGCTGCGCTGCCCAGGACTGAACTGCGCTGCCCACCACTGAGCTGTGCTGCCCAGGACTGAGCTGTGCTGCCCACCACTGAGCTGTGCTGCCCATCACTGAGCTGTGCTGCCCACCGCTGAGCTGCGCTGCCCAGGACTGAGCTGCGCTGCCCACCACTGAGCTGCGCTGCCCACCGCTGAGCTGCGCTGCCCAGGACTGAGCTGTGCTGCCCACCAGTGAGCTGTGCTGCCCAGGACTGAGCTGCGCTGCCCAGCACTGAGCTGCGCTGCCCAGGACTGAAACTGCGCTGCCCAGGACTGAACTGCGCTGCCCAGCACTGAACTGTGCTGCCCAGGACTGAGCTGCGCTGCCCAGGACTGATCTCTGCTGCCCACCACTGAGCTGCGCTGCCCAGGACTGAGCTGCGCTGCCCAGGACTGATCTCTGCTGCCCACCACTGAGCTGCGCTGCCCAGGACTGAGCTGTGCTGCCCACCACTGAGCTGCGCTGCCCACCACTGAGCTGCGCTGCCCAGGACTGATCTCTGCTGCCCACCACTGAGCTGTGCTACCCAGGACTGAGCTGCGCTGCCCACCGCTGAGCTGCGCTGCCCAGGACTGAGCTGCGCTGCCCAGCGCTGAGCTGCGCTGCCCAGGACTGAGCTGTGCTGCCCACCGCTGAGCTGTGCTGCCTAGGACTGAGTGGTGATGCCCAGGACTGAGCTGCGCTGCCCACCGCTGAGCTGCGCTGCCCACCGCTGAGCTGCGCTGCCCAGGACTGAGCTGTGCTGCCCACCACTGAGCTGCGCTACCTACCACTGAGCTGTGCTGCCCATCACTGAGCTGTGCTGCCCACCAGTGAGCTGCGCTGCCCAGGACTGAGCTGTGCTGCCCACCACTGAGCTGTGCTGCCCAGGAGTGAGCTGTGCTGCCCAGGACTGAGCCTTGCTGCCTACCACTGAGCTGTGCTGCCCACCACTGAGCTGTCCTTCAGAGAGCAACGAGAGGGGGTGTGTGGAAAGGTAGATCTCCCTGCAGCCCATCCCATCCAGGAGGGAAATAAAGCCATAAAGATCAGAAGATGTGAACGCAGCGAGTTTGCTCCAATGAAGCGCTGCCAGGCTGCAGCAGCCTTGGACTTGGGGACTTTCACTGCTGATTGGATTTTTTCCATCTTGAACAGATGGCAAGCATAGGTGAGAGACCTGTTGGAGGGGAATTGTGCAAGGTGGAGGCAGGACAAGAGGAAACAACCTGAAGTCGTGCACGGGGAGGTTCAGGTCGGACACGAGGAACAATTTTTTCCCCTTGAGGGTTGTCAAAGCCTGGCCCCGGGCTGCCCAGGGCAGAGGTGGAGTCTCCATCCCTGGAGGGGCTTCGAAGCTGTGGAGATGCGGTGCTGAGGGCCAGGGCTTGGCGGTGCCCTGGCAGTGCTGGGTCAGCAGTTGGGCTTGATGATCTGAAAGCTCTTTGCCAACCACAGACGACTCTGCGACTCGATGCCCGAAGCAGAGCAGAAACGGGACGCTTCCCAAAGGGCTGACAGAGAGCCCTCAGACCCAACTGCTCGCTGGCCGCACTTGCCCTGGCTGGGGTACCCCTGCTCCACAGCACGCCTCTCTTTTGGCGGTGTCTCAGCCTCGCCGCGGGGCTCGCTCGGCCGCGGGGGTCGGGGCAGGCTGCCTGGGGGTCCCCCCCATAGCCCCGCACCGCTTCGGCTCCGTACCCCAGCACGGCGCAACCCCCGCCACCAACCTGACGTCGAGGAGGCGAAGAAGTGTCGAGACGAACCCCTCACACCCCGCCCCGAAGCGCCCAAGAGGTGCTGGGGGGGTGTCCCAGCGCCTCTCCCTCCCGGTGCCTCCCTCCCCTGCACCCTCCTCCGGGGCTCACCGCAAGCGGAGGTTGGCCATGAACTCGGGCATGGTGACGGAGTCCATCAGCACAAAGTCGGCTTTGCCGAACTCCAGGCTCTCCTGCTCCGCCATGGCGGTGACGGTGACGGTGACGGTGCCGGGCTGTGCCCCGGGGTTGAGGGGACGGGACACGGAGAGGGGGAAGGGGGGGGGGTGCCCGGTTCGAGCCCGCCGGGCTCCGCCTCACCTGCGGTAAGGCGGAGCCGGCGGGCACGAAGCGGGCACCGGGGCGCGGCGCCACCTAGCGGCCCGCCGGCAGAATCGCAGGAAGGCCCCGCCCCGAGGCCGGCGCCAGAGGGCGGGAGCGAGCGAAGGCTCCCCCTGCCGGAAGGGAGGCGTTAATGCAGCGGGGGGAGCCGCAGCAGGGAGGGCGAGTGAGAGCTGGGTTGGGGGAGCCTCACCAGGACGGGGGTGTCATAACCAGTACTGGGGGAGCCTCACCAGTACGGGGGTGTCATAACCAGTACTGGGGGAGCCTCACCAGGACGGGGGTGTCACAGCCTGTACTGGGGGAGCCTCACCAGGACGGGGGTGTCATAACCAGTACTGGGGGAGCCTCACCAGGACGGGGGTGTCACAGCCTGTACTGGGGGAGCCTCACCAGTACGGGGGTGTCACAGCCTGCACTGGGGGAGTCTCACCAGTATGGGGGTGTCATAACCAGTACTGGGGGAGCCTCACCAGTACGGGGGTGTCACAGCCTGCACTGGGGGAGCCTCACCAGTACGGGGGTGTCACAGCCTGCGCTGGGGGAGCCTCACCAGTATCGGGGTGTCATAACCAGTACCCCAGTACAAGCCTCACCAGTACGGGGGTGTCATAGCCTGTACCCCAGTACAACGTCACCAGTGTGGGGGTGTCATAGCCTGCCCCCCAGGAACCTCACCAGCACGCAGGTCACATCCTGCACTGGTTGAACCTCTCCACTCTGAGCAGGGCACAGCCTGCATTGGAGGAAGCCACCAGTATGGGGGACACATCCTGCACCCTGGGCAGCCTCCAGCACAGGTGCTGTGGGGTCACATCCTGCACCTGGAAAGATCCCCCCAGCTCAGGATGCTGCAGGGCCACATCCTGCACCCAGCACCACCATCCCAGCACCCCACCGTGCAGGGCCAGATCCTGCACCCAGCACCCCCATCCCAGCACCCCACCATGCAGGGCCACATCCTGCACCCAGCACCCCCATCCCAGCACCCCACCATGCAGGGCCACATCCTGCACCCAGCACCCCCATCCCAGCACCCCACCATGCAGGGCCACATCCTGCACCCAACACCCCCAGCCCAGCACCCCCAGCCCAGCACCCCACCATGTAGGGCCATATCCTGCACCCAGCACCCCCAGCCCAGCACCCCCAGCCCAGCACCCCACCATGTAGGGCCATATCCTGCACCCAGCACCCCCATCCCAGCACCCCACCGTGCAGGGCCAGATCCTGCACCCAGCACCCCCATCCCAGCACCCCACCATGCAGGGCCACATCCTGCACCCAGCACCCCCATCCCAGCACCCCCATCCCAGCACCCCCATCCCAGCACCCCACCATGCAGGGCCACATCCTGCACCCAGCACCCCCATCCCAGCACCCCACCATGCAGGGCCACATCCTGCACCCAGCACCCCCATCCCAGCACCCCCATCCCAGCACCCCACCGTGCAGGGCCACATCCTGCACCCAGCACCCCCATCCCAGCACCCCACCATGCAGGGCCACATCCTGCACCCAGCACCCCCATCCCAGGACCCCACCATGCAGGGCCACATCCTGCACCCAGCACCCCCATCCCAGCACCCCACCATGCAGGGCCAGATCCTGCACCCAGCACCCCCATCCCAGCACCCTACCATGCAGGGCCACATCCTGCACCCAGCACCCCCATCCCAGCACCCCCATCCCAGCACCCCACCATGCAGGGCCACATCCTGCACCCAGCACCCCCATCCCAGCACCCCCATCCCAGCACCCCACCGTGCAGGGCCACATCCTGCACCCAGCACCCCCAGCCCAGCACCCCACCATGTAGGGCCATATCCTGCACCCAGCACCCCCATCCCAGCACCCCCATCCCAGCACCCCACCATGCAGGGCCACATCCTGCACCCAGCACCCCCATCCCAGCACCCCACCATGCAGGGCCACATCCTGCACCCAGCACCCCCATCCCAGCACCCCCATCCCAGCACCCCACCGTGCAGGGCCACATCCTGCACCCAGCACCCCCATCCCAGGACCCCACCATGCAGGGCCACATCCTGCACCCAGCACCCCCATCCCAGCACCCCACCATGCAGGGCCACATCCTGCACCCAGCAGCCCCAACCCCTGCTGCCTCCACCACCTATCCCCCACCAGCTAACCACCGAATAAGCCCCCAGGGGAACACCCAGCAGCCCCCAGCCCCCTCAGGCTAATTACATTAATGGCACTAATTAAGAGAAGCAGGGCAGGGGGGCTGGGAACAGACAGAGCATGGCTGTAAGGAGCATTTGGGGCAAGAATCGCTGGTTGGGTGTAGGAACTGGGGGGAGGGGGGGGGTGCAAAGTGGCACAGCCATCCCTGCCCTTGTCTCCATCCCTGACCCCATCCCAGGTCCTGCAGCCTGCAGTGGGTCCTGGTGGGTCCTGGTGGGCTGTGGTGAGTCCTGGTGGGCTGTGGTGGGTCCTGGTGGGCTGTGGTGAGTCCTGGTGGGCTGAGCCCCCAGCCCCCAGCTGAGAGCAATGATGATCCTCCCTAGTTAAAGGCAGCAGTCGCTGGTTCCCAGCCTGCTCCTGGCTTGGGACAGGGCTGTGTGGAGCTCTCAGAGGTGAGCTGGGCAGCACAGAAACCCTTTGTGCTTGGCTTTCCTGGGGTGCTGGGCTCCAGGGGTGGGTTTGGGTCTCGTTTTACATCCCCCCGGGTGGCCTTTGTGCACTTTGGTGCTAATTAACCATCCCCAAGTGTGCTGGGAGGCTGCAGGCGTGGTGGAGGTGCCGGGGCTCCTGCTCCCCTCTCCTTTGGCAGGGCTACCAGGAGGTGTTGAGCCAGCACTTGTGTGTGGCAGCAGCGATGGAGCCTGACCCCTGCAGCCTCCTGAGGAAGAGGGCAGTGTCTGGGCACAGCTGGCAGAGCCTCCTCTGCCTCCGGCCCCGCCGGCAGAAGAAGAAGGTGGCTTACACCAGCTACATCCACAGGCTGAGGAACCAGGTACAGCACAGCCGGGATGGCTGCACCCCCAGGAGTGCCACCCTCAGCTTGGTCATCTCTGTGCCCAAGCCTGGGTGTTAGCACAGCCTGGAGAGCTTTGACTGAAGTAGTGGGTGAGAGGCTGGAGAGGAGCCAGCTCCTCACAGCCCAGAGCCAGCCCAGCGCTGAGTGTGGGCAGCAGGGGCAGGGAGGGGATTCTGCCCTCTGCTGTGCTCTGCTCAGACCTCCCCTGCAGGGCTGGGGCAGCTCTGGAGCCCTCAGCACAGACAGGGAGCTGGGGGAGCAGGGCCAGAGGAGGCCACAGCAGTGCTGGCAGGGCTGGAAGCCCTCTGCTGGGAGCCAGGCTGAGAGAGTTGGCCTTGGGCAGCCTGCAGAGGAGAAGGCTCCAGGGAGAGCTTCTGGTGGCCTTGCAGTGCTTCAAGGGCCCAGCAGAGAGCTGGGGACAGAGCTTTGAGCAGGGCCTGATGGGACAGGCCAAGGGGGGATGGTTGGAAAGGGCAAGAGGGAGCTTGAGAGTGGAGAGAAGGAGAAAGGTTTGGCAGTGAGGGTGGGGAGAGCCTGGCCCAGGCTGCCCAGAGAGCTGGGAGCTGCCCCATGCCTGGCAGCAGTGCAGGGGAGGTTGTGTGGGGCTGTGAGCAGCCTGCCCTGGCTGGGGCTGTCCCTGGGGGCTGCAGGGGGCTGCACTGGAGGAGCTTCACAGCTCCCTTCCCACCCAAAGCAGTTTAGGATTCCTTGAAACTGAAGGTGAGGTGGGTGGGGGCTGGGGGAGCTCTGCTTGTCCCACAGCTCCCAGGACCCTGACGCCCCAGGGGTGCCTGAGCTGAGGTGCTGGGGGCTCGCTGGGGCTGGGGGGGGGAGGAGGCTCCGGGGCTGGGGGCTCGCTGGGGCGGGGCTAGGGCAAGGCTCGGTGCTGGGGCTGAAGGCTCGGTGCTGGGGCTGAGGGGAGGAGGCTGGGTGCTCGGGGCTGGGGGCTCGCTGGGGCTGATGCTCTGCTGGGTTCTCTCCGTGCAGACCTGGTGCTCCAGAGCCTCCTGCCTGGCCGTTGTGGGGCTGGGGGCTCGCTGGGGGCTCGGCTCGGGGCTGGGGGCTCGGCTCGGGGCTGGGGGCTCGGCTCGGGGCTGGGGGCTCGGCTCGGGGCTGGGGACTCGCTGGGTCTGGGGGCTCGGCTCGGGGCTGGGGGCTCGGCTCCGGGGCTGGGGGCTCGCTGGGGCTAGGGCTCGGCTCCGGGGCTGGGGGCTCGCTGGGACTAGGGCTCGGCTCCGGGGCTGGGGGCTCGCTGGGGCTAGGGCTCGGCTCCGGGGCTGGGGGCTCGCTGGGGCTGGGGGCTCGGCTCCGGGGCTGGGGGCTCGCTGGGACTGATGCTCTGCTGGGCTTCTCTCCGTGCAGACCTGGTGCTCCAGGGCCTCCTGCCTGGCCGCTGCGGGGCTGGGGGCTCGCTGGGGGGGGGGGTGGGGTGGGATGCTCTGGGGCTGGGGGCTCGGCTCGGGGCTGGGGGCTCGCTGGGACTGATGCTCTGCTGGGCTTCTCTCCGTGCAGACCTGGTGCTCCAGGGCCTCCTGCCTGGCCGCTGCTGCCTTTCCCTGGACGGAGAGCCCCCGGCTGCTCGGGGCCGTGGCGCTGGAGTCCGCTCGGCTGTGCCGCTGCAGCAGGAGAGATCACCTCGGCCCCCGGGAGGTGCTGCTGGCCATGAAGCTTGTGCTGCTGCGGGAGCTCTGCCGGGCCCTGCCGGCATCTGCCGCTGTGGGCTGCTGCTGAAGGCACCCAGCACCATGGGACAGTTCTAGGAGTTGTTTTAACGTGGATTTTGGTAAATAAAGTATTTATTGGCGTTGTCCAGCAGTGTCCAACCTCTCTTCAGCTCCTCCCGTGGCTGGGCGCTGAGGTCAGTGATGCCCTGCTCAAATCCCTCTGCTGACCCCAGCTCAGCTTGCCTTCTCCTTGGAGCAAGTGCCCTTCCAAATCTCCTCTTGAGCAGAGGCACAACCCCCACAGGATGGGGGGGATGGAGCAGAACTAGAAGTGGGGAGATGGAGATTGGCTGTGAGGAAGAAGTTGTTCCCCAGGAGGGTGGTGAGAGCCTGGCACAGGTTGCCCAGGGAGGTGGTGGAAGCCTCCTGCCTGGAGGTGTTTGCAGCCAGGCTGGAGGTGGCTGTGAGCAACCTGCTGTGGTGTGAGGTGTCCCTGCCCATGGCAGGGGGTTGGAGCTGGCTGAGCATTGAGGTCCCTTCCAGCCTTATTGATTCTGTGAAGTCTATGATTTTATGACAGGGAAGAGCCATCAGAAGTTGTCTTCTCTCCTCCCATGTGTCCTTCGATGGAGTGCTGCAGGTAATGAGCTGAAAACTGCCTTCAGAGCACATCCCAGGACCTAGCCAGGAGCCAAAGCTGTCCCATGGTATGGTTCTAGATATTGAGTTGCAGAGGGCAGGAGTTGATCTGTTAGAGGGTAGGAGAGCTCTGCTCTCTGGACCTTGCCAGGCTGAGCAGATGGGCAGAGGCCAAGGGCAGGAGACTGAACACATCCAAGTGCCAGGGGCTGCACATTGGCCACAGCAACCCCAGGCAGTGCTACAGGCTGGGGCAGAGTGGCTGAGAGCAGCCAGGCAGAGAGGGAGCTGGGGGGGGCTGGTTGATGGTAGGCTGAACATGAGCCTGCAGTGTGCCCAGGGGGTCAAGAAGGCCAAGGGCATCCTGGCCTGCATCAGGAAGAGGTGGCCAGCAGGAGCAGGGAAGTCCTTGTGTCCTGTGCTCAGCACTGCTGAGGCCACACCTTGAGTCCTGTGTCCAGTTCTGGGCTCCTCAGCTCAGGAAAGAGGTTGAGCTGCTGGAAGGTGTCCAGAGAAGGGCAAGAAAGCTGGGGAGGGGTCTGGAGCACAGCCCTGGGAGGAGAGGCTGAGGGAGCTGGGGTTGCTTAGCCTGGAGAAGAGGAGGCTCAGGGGAGACCTTCTTGCTCTCTGCAACTCCCTGCAGGGAGGCTGTAGCCAGGTGGGGGTTGGGCTCTTCTCCCAGTCAACCAATACCAGAACAAGAGGACACAGTCTCAAGCTGTGCCAGGGGAGGTTCAGGCTGGATGTCAGGATTAAATTCTTCCCAGCAAGAGAGATTGGCCATGGGAATGTGCTGCCCAGGCCCCAGACAACCTCCCCTGCACAGCTGCCAGGCATGGGGCAGCTCCCAGCTCTCTGGGCAGCCTGGGCCAGGCTCTCCCCACCCTCACTGCCAAACCTTTCTCCTTCTTTCCACTCTCAAGCTCCCTCTTGCCCTTTCCAACCCTCCCCCCTTGTCCTGTCCCATCAGGCCCTGCTCAAAGCTCTGTCCCCAGCTCTCTGCTGGGCCCTTGAAGCACTGCAAGGCCACCAGAAGCTCTCCCTGGAGCCTTCTCCTCTGCAGGCTGCCCAAGGCCAACTCTCTCAGCCTGGCTCCCAGCAGAGGGCTTCCAGCCCTGCCAGCACTGCTGTGGCCTCCTCTGGCCCTGCTCCCCCCAGCTCCCTGTCTGTGCTGAGGCCTCCAGAGCTGCCCCAGCCCTGCAGGGGAGGTCTGAGCAGAGCACAGCAGAGGGCAGAATCCCCTCCCTGCCCCTGCTGCCCACCCTGCTGGGGCTCAGGCCAGGCTGGGGCTGGGCTGGCAGTGCTCTGTGCCAGCTCCTGTCCAGCTTTTCCTCCTCCGTTTTTTCTCTCTTAGCTTCCTCTGCTCTTTCTCCTCTCATTCCATTAGCCAGGCCACCTTCCTCCTGTCCATGTTCTCACTGCTGGTGAATGGCTGCCCCAGGCCTCCCCACTGTGAGCCATTTGTCAGTGGGTGGCAGAAGCTGTTTCCTCCTCTCTCCTTCTTGAGAAAGGGAAGGAGCAGAGAGTGACACAAGGCATCAGCATCTCCAGGCCATCCCAGGCACTCCTGCTCTGGTCTCCAGCCAAGGAGGAGGATGTCAGACTGTAAACAAAGCTCAAGATTGAGCTCCCAGGCTTTTGTAACTGTGTCCAGTGGATGCTCTGTGTTTTCTTTTATGGACTCTTCCAGGAAGCATTCTGAGGACAGGAATGAGGCTTCCCAAGCCTCTGATGGGAGCACTGCACAAGCAGGCAGTGATTTATGGAGGCAGAGCCTCGTTGAGGTCCCAGAACACCACAGCAGAGCAAGCAGCCAAAGGCACAGTATCAGAGCACATGAGAGGCTGGAAGGGACCTCCAGAGATCATCCAGGCCAAGCCCCCTGCCAGAGCAGCATCACCCAGGGGCGTCCACACAGGAAGGCATCCAGGTGGGGTTTGAAAGGCTCCAGGGAAGGAGACTCCACAACCCCCCTGGGCAGCCTGCTCCAGGGCTCTGCCACCCTCACACCAAAGAAGTTTCTCCACATGTTGAGGGGAAATATGAGGAGAGGCTGAGGGAGCTGGGGTTGCTTAGCCTGGAGAAGAGGAGGCTCAGGGGAGACCTTCTTGCTCTCTGCAACTCCCTGCAGGGAGGTTGGAGCCAGCTGGGGGTTGGGCTCTTCTGCCAGGCAAGCAGCAGCAGAACAAGAGGACACAGTCTCAAGCTGTGCCAGGGGAAGTTTAGGCTGCAGGTGAAAGATCTTCACTGAGAGAGTTATTCACCACTGGGATGTGCTGCCCAGGGAGGTGGTGGAGTCCCCATCCCTGGAGGTGTTCAGGAGGGGATTGGATGTGGCACTTGGAGCCATGGTTTAGTCAGGAGGTCTGTGGGGGACTGGGTTGGACTTGATGCTCTTTGAAGTCTCTTCCAACCTTGGGGACTCTGTGAAATCTTCTCTGGTCAGTTTTGTCTCCATTATTCCTTGGCTTATTCTTGTGCACCCCCCAAAAGAGCTTGGCCCCCTCCACTTGACCCCCACCCCTCAGATGCTGATCAGATCCCCTCTCAGCCTTCTCTTCTCCGGGCTCCACAACCCCCCTGGGCAGCCTGCTCCGGGGCTCTGCCACCCTCACACCAAAGAAGTTTCTCTTCCTGTTGAGGTGGAACCTTCTATGTTCAAGTTTGCAGCCACTGTTCCTCTTCCAGAAGGCCTTTAGGTTCTAATCAGGGCAAACCTCTCCCAAACCTGTTCCTGAGAATCCTCTTGAGGATGTTTTTCTTCCTGGGAGGAGAGGCTGGAGGAGCTGGAGGCAGCCTGCTGGGCTGTGGGGCTGCCCCCAGCCCGCAGCAGCATCCAGCAAGTTCTGTTTTCTCCCTTCTGGAGAGGAAGGAACCTGCCCTGTGGCAAAAGCTTTGCTCTGAGCCACTTCATAGCTCCATCCCTGGCTGTGATTCCCCAAGCTGACAGAGGAGGGAACTCAGCCAAAGCCACCAGACTCGTCAGAACAGAAGGGAAACGTCTTGAGGAGCTCAGCAGCTCTGACTGCAGCAGCCTGGGTGAAACTGCCACCTCTGTGTGCCTGGGGACGTGGTGCTGAGCCTGAACCCACCCTCCCCAGCTGAAAAGCTCAGGCTGAGCACTGGAATCCCAAGCTCCTGTGCTCTGGCTTCGCAGCACAGCGTTTGGGGGGTGGCAGAGACCCTCTCACCCCCCTGAGTGACACCCAAATGGTTTTCATTAAGACTCTTCAAAACAAAAGGAAGTTTTTTTTTGCTGCCTGGACATCCCTGCTGAAGCTCAGCCAGCTCCATGGCCCTTCCAGGCTGTTCCCAGGAGGGTTCTGCTGCCTGGCCCGAGGCTGTGTGGCAGAGCAGCGCTTCCCCTGCCGCAGGGCAGCTGGAGGGACACACTGCTGGCAGGGACACCTCACCCAGGAGCCCTGCCTCAAGGCTGGCCTCAGTTAGATGACTGCCTGGAGCTGTGAGGCTGTTGAAAACAGGAGTGAAGCAGAGAAGAGCAGAGCTGGAGGGGTGACAGATGATCTAATCCCCCTGTTGTGCAACTTCAGCCCTTCCTGAGGGCTGTTTGTCCACTCCTGCCTTCTCTCTCCCCTTCCCCCAGAGGTTTAACATAGGACCACAGAATGCTTTGGGTTGGAAGGGATCTCAAAGCTCAGCCAGCTCCAAGCCCCTGCCGTGGGCAGGGACACCTCCCACCAGCACAGCTTGCTCAGGGCCTCATCCAGCCTGGCCCTGAACACCTCCAAGGAGGAGGCAGCCACAGCCTCCCTGGGCAGCCTGTGCCAGAGACTCCCCAGCCTCACTCATCTCCAGTCTCTGTCTCCCCTCTCCCAGCTCAAAGCCATTGTTCCTCATCCTGGCACTCCCAGCCCTTGTCCCAAGTCCCTCCCCAGCTCTCCTGTACCCCTTCAGGTACTGCAAGGCTGCTCTGAGGTCTCCCTGGAGCCTTCTCCTCCCCAGGCTGAACAGCCTCAGCTCTCCCAGCCTGTCCCCACAGAGAGGTGCTGCAGCCCTCTGAGCATCAGGAGATCTGCTCTGGCACATGGCTGTGGCTGTGCTCAGCCAGTCCCCAGATGTCCAACCAAAGCTCTCTCACCACAGCTTCATCCCAGAGTTTCTCACCATCCAGGCAGGCTCTGGGAAGAGTCTGTTCCCTCCCTCTGCAGGGCACTGGAGGTTGGGTATCACAGCAGCACAGGAAACACAGCTGCTGAAAGGAGAGGCTGGAGGTCAGCTACTCCCCAGCTGCCTCCTCTTGCTCCAGGCTTCACTTCTCTGGACCAAACAACTCAATTCTATCATTCTTCTCTCCCTAGATCATCATTTCTCATTTTCCTCTAATCCTTGCTGCAAGCAACAACAGCAACCAAAAAAAAAAAAAGAGGCAGATTTCCCAGGAGCAATTTGAGCAAGGAAGGAGCAAGTCCCCAGCCACAGCATCACAGAATCCCCAAGGCTGGAAGAGACCTCAAAGCTCATCCAGTCCAACCTGTCCCCACAGACCTCATGACTAACCCATGGCACCAAGTGCCACATCCAAACCCCTCTTGAACACCTCCAGGGATGGGGACTCCACCACCTCCCTGGGCAGCACATCCCAATGGCTAACAACTCTCTCAGTGAAGAACTTTCTCCTCACCTCCAGCCTAAGCTTTCCCTGACACAGCTTGAGACTGTGTCCTCTTGTTCTGCTGCTGCTTGCCTGGCAAAAGAGACCAACCCCAACCTGGCCACAACCTCCCTTCAGGTAGTTGTAGAGAGCAATGAGGCCTCCCCTGAGCCTCCTCTTCTCCAGGTGCTCACAGCTCCTTCAGCTCTTGCTCAGCTCCCCTCTGGGGCTGCTCTTCTGCAGGCTCTCAGCCCCAGGGCTCTCAGCCTTTGCTGCTCACAGAGCTGCTCCAGGCCCCTCAGCCTCCACCTGGCACAGCTTGAGACTGTGTCCTCTTGTTCTGCTGCTGCTTGCCTGGGAGAAGAGACCAACCCCCACCTGGCTCCAACCTCCCTGCAGGGAGTTGGAGAGAGCAGTCCCTGGAGGTGAGGAAACCCTGCTCACCTGGCACAGAGCAAGGACAGCAAGGAAAGGCTACAGAGGGAGAGCTTTGAAAGGAGCAACCACCCTTGTCCAGCCTTCAGAAGACAAAAGGCTTGCTCCAAATCTCTTCTCTCTAGTCTCAGGTGACAGAAGGAGAGCAAATAGCCTGAAGTTGTGCCAGGGGAGGCTTAGGTTGGAGGTGAGGGAAAATGTCTTTGCTGCAGGAGTGGTCAGGGGGTGGCACAGGCTGCCCAGGGAGGTGGTGGAGTCCCCAGCCCTGGAGGTGTTCCAGAACCCTGGGGCCATGGCACCTGGGGCCATGGTTTAAAGGCCATGGTGCAGTTGGGTTGATGGTTGGACTGGATGGGCTTGGAGGTCTTCTCCAACCTAAACAGTTCCATGGTTCTCTGATTCTGAATGTCCAGCTCCATCAGAATTCCTCAGCCCTATTGGTGTAACCCCAAAAGTCCTGACCTTAGCTGCTTTCGTGGAAACAGGGCTCCTCAGGTCAGGAAAGAGGTTGAGCTGCTGGAAGGTGTCCAGAGAAGGGCAAGAAAGCTGGGGAGGGGTCTGGAGCACAGCCCTGGGAGGAGAGGCTGAGGGAGCTGGGGTTGCTTAGCCTGCAGAAGAGGAGGCTCAGGGGAGACCTTCTTGCTCTCTGCAACTCCCTGCAGGGAGGTTGGAGCCAGGTGGGGGTTGGTCTCTTCTGCCAGGCAAGCAGCAGCAGAACAAGAGGACACAGTCTCAAGCTGTGCCAGGGGAGGTTTAGGCTGGAGGTGAGGGGAAAGTTCTTCACTGAAAGAGTTGTTGGCCATTGGGATGTGCTGCCCAGGGAGGTGGTGGAGTCCCAGCCCTGGAGGTGTTCCAGAGGGGATTGGATGTGGCACTTGCAGCCATGGTTTAGTCAGGAGGTCTGTGGTGACAGCTTGGACTTGATGAGCTTTGAGGTCTCTTCCAGCCTTGGGGACCTTGTGATGCTGTGACTGGGGACTTGCTCCTTCCTTGCTACAGTTGCTCCCTTCTGTGAGATTTGGCCTCCATCCATGGGGCTGGGTGACACGTTGAGTCTTCCTTACCCATCAGCTCCCTTGCTTCCTGGAGAAGCCTCAAGCAAGGAAACAGAGCAGCCCCAGGAGCAGCTGCTGCTCTCCCTGCTCTCCTCTTGGAGGGAGGAAGGAAGGTGAAGGTGCCCAGACACACCATGGCTCCCTGAGTGCTGCTGCCTATCCTGGCCATAGAAAGCAGCAGCCCTTAAGGCACCTATCAGAGAAAGGGGAGAGGGAGGAAAGGCTTTGGAAAGGAAAAGAAAGGCTTTGAGGAGTGATTACAACCTCCAGGTGTGTCTGGAGGGCTGGAGCACCTCTGCTAGGAGGTCAGTCCTCCTATGGGGTTGTTCAGCCTGGAGAAGAAAAGGCTCTGGGGAGACCTTAGAGCAGCCTTCCAGTACCTGAAGGGGCTGCAGGAGAGCTGGGCAGGGACTTTGTGCAAAGGCATCGAGTTATAGGATGAGAGGCAGTGGCATCAGACTGCAAGGAGCTGGATTTAGATTAGACATTAGGAACAAATTCTGCCCCATGAAGGTGGTGAGGCTCTGGAACAGGCTGCCCAGAGAAGCTGCAGAGGCTCCAAGCCTGGAAGTGTTCAGAGCCAGGTTGGATGGGGCCTTGGGTCTAGCAGGAGGTGGCCCTGCCGTGGCAGGGGGGTTGGAACTGGATGATCTTTAAGTACTCTTCCAACCCAAACCATTCCATGATTCTATATTGCTTTCTTCCTCTCCTCTCCTCTCCTCTCCTCTCCTCTCCTCTCCTCTCCTCTCCTCTCCTCTCCTCTCCTCTCCTCTCCTCTCCTCTCCGAACCTCTCCTCTCCTCTCCGAACCTCTCCTCTCCTCTCCTCTCCGAACCTCTCCTCTCCGAACCTCTCCTCTCCGAACCTCTCCTCTCCTCTCCGAACCTCTCCTCTCCGAACCTCTCCGAACCTCTCCTCTCCTCTCCGAACCTCTCCTCTCCGAACCTCTCCTCTCCTCTCCTCTCCGAACCTCTCCTCTCCTCTCCTCTCCTCTCCGAACCTCTCCTCTCCTCTCCTCTCCTCTCCTCTCCGAACCTCTCCTCTCCTCTCCTCTCCGAACCTCTCCTCTCCGAACCTCTCCTCTCCGAACCTCTCCTCTCCTCTCCGAACCTCTCCTCTCCGAACCTCTCCTCTCCGAACCTCTCCGAACCTCTCCTCTCCTCTCCTCTCCTCTCCGAACCTCTCCTCTCCTCTCCGAACCTCTCCTCTCCGAACCTCTCCTCTCCGAACCTCTCCTCTCCTCTCCGAACCTCTCCTCTCCGAACCTCTCCTCTCCGAACCTCTCCGAACCTCTCCTCTCCGAACCTCTCCTCTCCGAACCTCTCCTCTCCGAACCTCTCCGAACCTCTCCTCTCCGAACCTCTCCTCTCCGAACCTCTCCTCTCCTCTCCTCTCCGAACCTCTCCCCTCCCCTCCCCTCCCCTCCCCCCCCTCCCCCCCCCACTGGATCTGGTGGCACTGGGGCACAGTTCCAAGTGGGAATTCCTGTGGAAGGGGCAGGTTCCCAGGCATCAAAGGTGCAGCAGAATGCCTGGGAAGATGACTCACAGCTGGCCACAGGACCTGCCCAGCTCTGTGCTCTCCAGATCTTTCAGATCCTTGGATCTTAGAGGAGCTGGCACAGGGACTGCAGCTGCCTGGGACCAGCACAGCTCCTGAGGACAACCCTCCATGTCATCTAACACCGTGCCAAAGGGCTCCTGAGGGCATGAACCTTGCCAGCCAGTCACTGCAAACCCTGTTGCAACTGCTGAGATGCTGCAAGCCCAGCAGCTGCCAGCCTGGAGCTCTGCTGCCTGGGGGAGAGTTGTCCCAGACCTGAGCCAAAGCAGAGGCTGCTGGCACTGAGCTTCAGCTCCTCTCTGCTGGGCTGCTGGGGGGAGCTGGGAAGGGCTTTGGGGGAGAACAGCAATCCACACCCCAGAGTCAAGGACTAGAGCTGAGTGTGGCTTAGAAAGTCAAACACAATCATAGGGGCAGGAAGGGACCTCTGGAGCTCATCCAGTCCAACCCCCTGGCACAGCAGGGGCACCCAGGGCAGGGCACCCAGGAACACAGCCAGGTGGGGCTTGAAAGTGTCCAGGGACAGAGACTCCACAACCCCCCTGGACTCCACAGCCACCCTCACACCCAAGAAGTGTCTCATGCTGAGGTGGAACTTCCTGAGTTCCAGTTTGTGCCCACTGCCCCTTGTCCTGTCACAGGACACCACTGACAAGAGCCTAGCCCCTTCCTCTTGCCCCCTGCCCTTCAGGTATCTCTCAATATCCATAAGATCTCCTCTCAGTCTTCTCCAGGCTCTCACAGAATCACCAAGGTTGGAAGAGACCTCAAAGAGCATCAAGTCCAACCTGCCACTCAGCCCCAGGGCTCTCAGCCTTTGCTCCTCACAGAGCTGCTCCAGGCCCCTCAGCATCCTCATAGCCTCCATGGACTCTCTCCAGCAGTTCCCTGTCCCTCTTGAACTGGGGAGCCCAGAACTGGCCACAGTACTCCAGATGTGGCCTCACCAGGGCAGAGTAGAGAGGGAGGAGAATCTCCCTTGGTACAACAGCCAAAGAGGTCCTGGATGTGCACCTCTGTGGTCTCCAGCTGAGCTGGCACGAAGGAGTTTCCCCTGCACCCTGGAGCTGCAGCCTTGTCTGACCTGGTGTGAGGCTACCAGAGGCTGTGATCAGCAGATCTGGGCTCAGACAGAGGAGGGGTCTGTGGCTTCAGAGAACTGAGGCTTGATGGCAGCACCCAAAGAGTGGCTGTCCATGGCTCCATGGCCCAGGGGAGGCCAGGGACAAGCAGAGTCCCTCAGGGATCAGCCCTGGGCCCAGGCTTGTTCAACATCTCTGTGGGTGCCATGGCCAGTGGCACTGAGTGCAGCCTCAGCAGGGTTGCTGATGACACCAAGCTGTGTGGGGCAGCAGACAGCTGGAGGGAAGGGATCCATCCAGAGGGAGCTGGGCAGGCTGGAGAGGTGGGCACAAGCCAACCTCAGGAGGTGCAACAAGAGCAAGGGCAGGGTCCTGCAGCTGGCTGGAGGCAATCCCAGGCACAAATGCAGGCTGGGCAGGGACTGGCTGGAAAGCAGCCCTGAGGAGAGAGCCTTGGGGGTGCTGGGGGAGGAGAAGCTCAGCAGGAGCTCTCAGTGTGCACTTGCAGCCCAGAAAGCCAAGCAGAGCCTGGGCTGCAGCAGGAGAAGTGTGGCCAGCAGGGCAAGGGAGGTGATTCTCCCCCTCTGCTCAGCTCTGGGGAGACCCCACCTGGAGTCCTGCCTCCAGTTCTGGAGCCCCTATGGCAAGAGGGATGTGGAGGGGCTGGAAGGTGTCCAGAGCAGGGCCAGGAGGAGGAGCAGAGGGCTGGAGCTGCTCTGCTGTGAGGACAGACTGAAGGAGTTGGGGCTGTTCAGTCTGCAGAAGAGAAGACTCTGAGGTGACCTCATTGTGGCCTTCCAGGATCTGCAGGGGGCTCCAAGAAGGCTGGGGAGGGACTGCTCAGGCTCTCAGGCAGTGATAGGACTAGGGGGAATGGAATGAAGCTGGAGGTGGGGAGATTGAGGCTGGAGGGGAGGAGGAAGTTCTTCCCCAGGAGAGTGGTGAAGCCCTGGACTGGGTTGTGCAGGGAGGTGGTTGAGGCCCCAGCCCTGGAGGTGTTTAAGGCCAGGCTGGCTGAGGCTGTGGCCAGGCTGATCTAGTGTGGGGTGTCCCTGCCCATGGCAGGGGGCTTGGGACTGGCTGATCCTTGTGGTCCCTTCCAACCCTGACTGATACTAGGATACTGTGATAAGGGCCAGAGGGAAAGTAAAGGAGATGTTGAGCTGCTGGAAGCTGCTGGCTGGCCATTTCCCCAGGTCCCTCTGGATGGCAGCATGCCCCTCTGCTGTGCCAGCCAGCTGCCCATGTTGGTGTCACAGAGAGCACTGTGCCAGAGCAGTACCAAGGCCTTTGCTCTGCAGCAGGCTCTGGGAGGAAAACGTTTTAGGTGGCAGGAGACAAGAAAAGGGTCCAGGGCTGCTGGGCTCCAAACTCAGCCAGAAGTAGCTGAGTGCTCCCTGATGGAGTCCTGCCACAAAGTGCACAGCAAGAGTTTCTCCACACACTTCTTTCTTCCTCCCATCACCTCTGCCCTGCTGCCAGCCCAGCAAGCTCCCCATGAGCCAGCAAGGTGCCCTGCTGGGCAAGAAGGCCAAGGGGGCCCTGGGGGACATTAAGAGAGGTGTGACCAGCAGGGCAAGGGAGGTTCTCCTCCCACTCTGCCCTGCCCAGGGAGGACACATCTTCAGTCCTGGGTCCAGCTCTGGGCTCCCCAGTTCAAGAGGGGCAGGGAACTGCTGGAGAGAGCCCAGGGGAGGCTCCAAGGCTGCTGAGGGGCCTGGAGCAGCTCTGGGAGGAGCAAAGGCTGAAAGCCCTGGGGCTGAGAGCCTGCAGAAGAGCAGCCCCAGAGGGGAGCTGAGCAATGCTCAGCAAGATCTAAAGGAGCTGTGGGGAGCAAGAGGCTGAGGCCAGGCCCTGGTCAGTGGTGCCCAGGGACAGGGTAAGGAGCAATGCGCACAAACTGGAGCCCAGGAGGTTCCATCTCAGCAGAAGGAGAAAGTTGTTTGGTGTGAGGGTGCTGGAGGCCTGGAGCAGGCTGCCCTGAGAGGTTGTGGAGTCTCCTTGTCTGGAGAGGTTGCAGAGGAGCCAATGTGCCCCTGGGCAAGCTGCTGTGGTGCCCTGCTGGAGCAGGAGGTTGCACTGGGTGAGCCCAGAGGTCCCTTCCACCTCTCACCACGCTGGGACTCTGGGACTCAGTGCAGAGCCCTCTCTGTCCCCAGGAAACAGGCCAGTCACCCTTTTACCCTTCCCTGGAGAGGAAATGCAAATCCACCTGGTGTGTGAGGGCTGAAAGCTTCCTCTGCAGTGCCCCTTCTGGGGTGTTTCCAGGAGCCAGCTTCTTGCTGCGTGGGAGAGGCAGAGCTGCCACCCAGCCAGGTGACCTGCAGCTCCCCTTCCACCAGCCAGCAGCCTGCCAAGGGGCTGCACCTTGCCAAGTGGTTACAGTAATGCTTGGCAGGTCCCCAGGCTCCCCACACAGCCATCTGCTGAGCCTCAGAGAGGAGCTTTCAGGATGGAGAAGGTGCAGGGTCTCAGGAGTGCCTGCTGCCAGGCAGGCTCTGGGAGTGGCAGCCCTGCCTGTCCCAGCTGGGAGCACCCCTGAGCCTCCCCAGGCTGGGCTTTGGCTCAGCCAGCAGCTCCCAGGGGCTTTTCCTCACTCCAGGTCATTACCCTGCAGCATTTGTGGCCTCTGCCCTTGTTTCTGCAGCTTCCTCCTCGCTGAGCATGGAGCAAAGGAGAGCCCTGTGAGATGTCCCCGTGGGACCTGGACCAGGCCAGGCACTGAGTGCCTGAGCAGAGCTGCTGCTCAGCCCTGCTCCTCCCCTCCCTCAGGCTGCAGGAAGGCTGCAGGGAAGTGCAGCTGGGTGCCAGGCAAAGCCTGGTCCTGCTGCCCTGGGGCCTGGCACTGCTCTGCCCCTAGCCAGGGCTCTCTGGTGGCGAGCCTGAGCAAGCTGAGGTGTTCCTGCATCCCCTCACCTCAGCACCCTGCCCCAGGCTGCTGCACCCATGCTGCTCTGCTTCCAGCTCTCTTTGGAAGTGTTCATCAGCACCTCCATGGCTCCAAGAGCAAGAAACCAATTTCCCAGGAGGGAGGCTCAAAAGGTCAAGGGAGCTCAAAGCTGTTAAGGGTTTTCCTCCTCCAAAGGCTGCAGGCTGTCCCCCTGCCTGCTGCTGCCCAGCTCCCAGCCTCCTGGGCTGGGATCCTTGGAGGGCAGCCAAAGCCTTTCCCAGCCTCACAGAATGTTAGGGATTGGAAGGGCCCTTGGAGGCTCATCCAGTGCAAGCCCCCTGCCAGAGCAGGACCTCCTGTCCCAGAGCAGCCAGGAAGACAGCCAGGGGGGCTCCATTCCTCCCCAGGCACAGCTGCCTCCTGTACAGCTCCCTTCCTCCCCTGGGGGGAGGCTCTTTTCCCTTTCAGGGCTGGGAAATCACATGCCTGATGGCTCCAGGGTGATGTCATTGTTGTTGGAAGAGCCCTGGGAGCTGCTTGGGCTGCTGGTTCCTCAGGCACACACCGAGGCCAGGCAGGCACCGTGACCCTGCCCAGCCTGGCCTCACCTCCTGGCACTGCCAGCAGAGCCTGGGGGCCAGGCTGCACCAGGGAGGGCCAGCAAGGGCTCTTTGCTAATGAGTGCTGATTGCTGTACCCTTTGTGGCATTCAGATTCAATCCTATTAACCAGTATCTTATTAACATTTAGTTACTTCCACATGGGAGGCAGCAGCTCAGATCCTGGGGTCAGCGTTGGGTCCCTCACTGCAGGAAGGACATTGAGAGGCTGAGCAGGGCCAGAGAAGGGCAACAGAGCTGGGGGAGGGTCTGGGGAGCAGGGAGCAGCTGAGGGAGCTGGGGGTGTTGAGCCTGGAGAAGAGGAGGCTGAGGGAGACCTCATTGCTCTCTGCAGCTCCAGAGAGGAGGCTGCAGGGGGCTGGGGGTTGGGCTCTGCTCCCAGGGCACAATCAACAGGACAAGAGGAAATGGCCTCAAATTGCCCCAGGGGAGGCTTAGGTTGGACATGAGGAACGATTTCTTCCCCCTTGAGTCTTGTCAAGCCCTGGGCCAGTGGTGGAGCCCCCATCCCTGGGCAGGTTACAAAGCCCTGGAGATGTGGTGCTGAGGGCCAGGGGTTAGTGGTGCCCTGGCAGTGCTGGGGAAGGGCTGGGCTGGATGATCTGAAAGGGCTTTTCCACCCAGCACAATGCTGTGACTCTGTATTTGGTACCAAGTTCATCTTTCCTCTCTGCAGCACTGATGGCATCAGCAATTCCTGCAGGGAGGAAGCCACTGAGAATGGCTGAGGAGAGCAGAGTGGCTCTGGGGAACACCCAGGGAGGGTCACAGACACCAATCAGCCTCCTCCTGTCCATCTCTCTCCACATGTGGGAGTTCCCACGGGGCTGATAAGCTCCAGTCCAGAGATAACAACCAGCCCAGAAAGTCCCAAAGCTGCAGGTGCCTGGGGCCTGGAGTCTGCTGGGAAAGGGCCTGCCACAGGCTCACTGAATCCAGCCAGCTGGAGGAGACCTCAGAGGCCAAGCCTTGGCCCAGCACTCAAGGGTCAACACTACACCAGCTCCCTAAGCTCCTGGGCTCCTTTCCCTGGACCTTGTTAGCTGCTTAGGGTTCTCTGGCACAGGAATAGAATAGAATAGGGTAGAGTAGAGTAGAGTAGAGTAGAATAGAATAGAATAGAATAGAATAGAATAGAATAGAATAGAATAGAATAGAATAGAACAGAACAGAATAGAATAGGTTGGAAAAGACCTTTGAGATCATCCAGTCCAACCTCTCACCCAGCACCATCTGATCAACTCAACCATGGCACCAAGGGCCTCATCCAGGCTCTTCCTAAACACCTCCAGGGATGGGGACTCCACCACCTCCCTGGGCAGCACATCCCAATGACGAACAACTCTCTCTGGGAAGAACTTTCTCCTCACCTCCAGCCTGAACCTCCCCTGGCACAGCTTGAGACTGTGTCCTCTTGTTCTGCTGCTGCTTGCCTGGCAGAAGAGCCCAACCCCCACCTGGCTCCAACCTCCCTGCAGGGAGTTGCAGAGAGCAAGAAGGTCTCCCCTGAGCCTCCTCTTCTCCAGGCTAAGCAACCCCAGCTCCCTCAGCCTCTCCTCCCAGGGCTGTGCTCCAGACCCCTCCCCAGCTTTCTTGCCCTTCTCTGGACACCTTCCAGCAGCTCAACCTCCTTTCTAACCTGAGGAGCCCAGAACTGGACACAGGACTCAAGGTGTGGCCTCAGCAGTGCTGAGCACAGGGCACAAGGACTTCCCTGCTCCTGCTGGCCACACTCTGCCTGCTGCAGGCCAGGATGCCCTTGGCCTTCTTGGCCCCTGGGCAACATAACATCAGTGCAGCCAGGAGTGTGATAGCAGAAGATGGTTTCTGAGTCATAAACCATTGCTGATTGTCCCAGGGCTTGTGCTCCAGACCCCTCCCCAGCCTCTTTGCCCTTCTCTGGTCACAAACCCAACCCCACCATGGCCCCAGGTGCCATGGCCACAGGTTTCTGGAACACCTCCAGGGATGGGGACTCCACCACCTCCCTGGGCAGCCTGTGCCAATCCCTGGGCACACATGGCAGTGGTGGGGGTGAGGGTCCTGAGGGCAGGAGGGGGTGCCAGGTGAGTTCTATTCTCCTTAGACCTAATTTCTAGCAAAGTTTCTTTCCTTTCAGGAGCCACTTTTGAAAGCTGTACATTTGGGTTAAAAGAGAAGAGCTTCTGCTTCTGATCTTCCCAGGGCAGCAGCTGCTTTTGATCCACCAGGAGAGCAGCTGCTCTTATCTAGAGCACTTCTTTGAGGGGCTAGGACAGGCCCAAGCCTGTGTCTCTGGAGAAGAGAAGCAGGCTCCCAGCTAAGCTTGGCAAGGCAACAACTCCTCCCTGTGATGTCTGTTGCAAGAGCATCTTGGGATCCTGGGGATGAATAGAGCTCTTCTCCCCCCAGCTGCTACAGCAGCCAGAGCAAAGAGGTTGCCTCTGGGTCAACCAATCCACAGTGCAGGAGGACCCAGGGATGCCAGGATCAGTTCTGCTGCAGTTCCATGTGGTGGTGAGATTTGGTTACCTGAGTGCAGGGAGGGCTGCTGGAGGTGGCCAAGCCTGTGGCTGGCTTTGATTTCAGGGCTTTGCTACTGGAGGATCCCTCAGGAGCTGTCTGTGAGGGTGACTCTGTTGTGTACCTCATGCACCCAGCCCTGGGGGTGTTTAAGGCCAGGCTGGCTGAGGCTGTGGCCAGGCTGATCTAGTGTGGGGTGTCCCTGCCCATGGCAGGGGGGTTGGCACTGGATGATCCTTGTGGTCCCTTCCAACCCTGACTGATACTGATACTATGATACTGACAGTAATCACAGAATGTTAGGAGCTTGGAAGGGACCTTAAGAGATCATGAAGTCAGGGATGGCCAAGCCTGTGGCTGGCCTTGATTTCAGGGCTTTGCTGTTGGAGGATCCCTCAGGAGCTGCATCTCTGCTGCCCCTCCTCACTCCAGCCTTGCTTCAGGGTAGTTGTAGAGAGCAGTGAGGTCTCTTCTCAGCCTCCTTGCCTCCAAACTGAACAGCCCCAGGTAGGATGACAGTGACCACAGAACCACAGAATGTTAGGAGATTGGAAGGGACCTTAAGAGATCATCGAGTCAGGGATGGCCAAGCCTGTGGCTGGCCTTGATTTCAGGGCTTTGCTGTAGGAGATTCCCTCAGGAGCTGTCCCTCTGTCTGTGAGGGTGACTCTGATGGGTGAGAGTGATCACAGAATGTTAGGAGCTTGGAAGGGACCTTAAGAGATCATCAAGTCAGGGATGGCCAAGCCTGTGGCTGGATTTGATTTCAGGGCTTTGCTTTGGAGGATCCCTCAGGAGCTGTCTGTGAGGGTGACTCTGTTGTGTACCTCATGCACCCAGCCCTGGAGGTGTTTAAGGCCAGGCTGGCTGAGGCTGTGGCCAGGCTGATCTAGTGTGAGGTGTCCCTGCCCATGGCAGGGGGGTTGGCACTGTATGATCCTTGTGGTCCCTTCCAACCCTGACTGATACTGATACTATGATACTGACAGTGATTACAGAATGTTAGGAGCTTGGAAGGGACCTTAAGAGATCATCAGGTCAGAGATGGCCAAGCCTGTGGCTGGCCTTGACTTCAGGGCTTTGCTGCTGGAGGATCCCTCAGGAGCTGTCTGTGAGAGTGACTCTGAGCAACCTGCTGTAGTGTGAGGTGTCCCTGCCCATGGCAGGGGGGTTGGGACTGGCTGAGCCTTGAGGTCCCTTCCAGCCCTGACAATTCTGTGATTCCATGGCAGTGAGCTGAGGAGCTGGGTGGGAGGCTGAAGACAGGAGGAGAGGGCACTCAGAGTGAAAACTGAGCCCAGCTCTGGTGATGAGTCAAGCTGGACTGTGCTCTGCTGCCTCTGCTTGCCTGGCTGCTTTTCTCTCCCTGGGTAGCCCTTCCTGCCACACATGAAACAGGAGAAGACCTGGGAATGCTTCCAACCTTTTATCCTGCTTCCAGTCTGAGGACATTAGCAGCTCACGTTAGAATTGTCACTGTGTTGATTAGTGCCAGGGAAAGAGCCAGCAGAGGTCCCGGGGGGGTGGCAGAGGTGCCTGGGCAGGATGACAGCCTGGAGCCTGGCAAGCCTGTCAGCCCCTGGGCTTGGACAGCAGCTCTCTGAGCTGGGTGAGGAACTGGCTGGAGGCTGAGCCCAGAGAGTGGTGGTGAATGGTGCCACAGCCAGCTGGCAGCCAGGCACCAGTGGTGTGCCCCAGGGAGCAGTGCTGGGCCCCAGCCTGTTCAATATCTTCATTGATGATCTGGATGAGGGCATTGAGTCCATCAGCAGTAAGTGTGCAGATGACAGCAAGCTGGGTGCAGGAGTTGATCTGTTAGAGGGTTGGAGAGCTCTGCAGAGGGACCTGGACAGGCTGGGCAGATGGGCAGAGGCCAAGGGCAGGAGATTGAACACATCCAAGTGCCAGGTTCTGCACTTTGGCCACAACAACCCCAGGCAGTGCTACAGGCTGGGGGCAGAGTGGCTGAGAGCAGCCAGGCAGGGAGGGACCTGGGGAGGCTGGTTGATGGTAGGCTGCATCCTGCAGCCAGTGTTGTGCCACTGTATGAGCTGGTAGCCAGACTTGTTCCAGCTTTGATTACCATACTCATATCCACTCAAGATGTTATGAAGATAAGCAAACCCAAGATGTATGAAAGCAGGACAAACAGCATTGGTCCCGGTGTCAACCCCTAGAGGATGCTACCTGTCACTGGGCTCTGGGGACAGAGTGGCTGAGAGCAGCCAGGCAGAAAGGGACCTGGAGGTACTGGTGGACAGCAGCTGAACAGGAGCCAGCACTGTGCCCAGGGGGCCAAGAGGCCAAGGGCATCCTGGCCTGCAGCAGGAAGAGTGTGGCCAGCAGGAGCAGGCAAGTCCTTGTGCCCTGTGCTCAGCACTGCTGAGGTCACAGCTTGAGTCCTGTGTCCAGTTCTGGGCTCCTCAGGTTAGGAAAGAGGTTGAGCTGCTGGAAGGAATCACAGAATCCCCAAGGTTGGAAGAGACCTCAAAGATTATTGAGTCCAAGCTGTCCCCACAGACCTCCTGACTAAACCATGGCTCCAAGTGCCACATCCAATCCCCTCCTGAACACCTCCAGGGATGGGGACTCCACCACCTCCCTGGGCAGCACATCCCAGTGGCCAATCTCTCTTGCTGGGAAGAACTTTCTCCTCACCTCCAGCCTAAACCTCCCCTGGCACAGCTTGAGACTGTGTCCTCTTGTTCTGGGGCTGCTTGCCTGGCAGAAGAGCCCAACCCCCACCTGGCTCCAACCTCCCTGCAGGGAGTTGCAGAGAGCAAGAAGGTCTCCCCTGAGCCTCCTCTTCTCCAGGCTAAGCAACCCCAGCTCCCTCAGCCTCTCCTCCCAGGGCTGTGCTCCAGACCCCTCCCCAGCTTTGTTGTGATTCCATTCTGTGGGCACTGAAGTCTCCTTGAACCAAGCAGCCAAGACCCCAGAGCAGAGGCTGCCTTTCACAGCCTTGGCTTTACCTTTCCTTCTTTTCTCCCCTCACATTGGTGCCCCCCAGCAGAACCTGATGAATATTCAGCTTCACAAAAGCTGCTTGGTGAAGTGCTGTTGTCCTCAAACGACCTCCACAGCAGGGAGGCAAAAAGCAACCTTTACTTGGTGCCCACAGCCTTTACTTGGTGCCCACAGCCACAAAGGAGCAGGCACTGGCTGGGCTGAGCCCTGCTCTGAGCACAGCCAGCTCAGACCCAGAGCTCCTGAGCAGGACACTCAGCCACTGAAGCCTGACCTTGTTTCCTGGTGACAGAGCAGAGCCAAAAGCAGAGCTGGCTCAGGACAAGGAATTCCATCAGAGCTTGGCAAAGGGAAGAGGAAGCTGCAGAGCAGCACACTCCCTGCAGGGGCCAAGCTCTGGTTTCCTTGGAACTGCTCAGGATCCAAAAGAGCTGATGAGAACCTTCTGGGGCTGCTCCCTATTTGTCACAGACAGGAGCTGTGAGGATGCCTTTCAGTGGAAGCACAGCAGGGCTCCTCTGCCCTGCTGAGACCACACCTGGAGTACTGTGTCCAGTTCTGGGCTCCCCACTTCCAGAGAGACAGAGACCTGCTGGGGAGAGCCCAAGGGAGAGCCAGGAGGATGCTTAGGGGATTTGAGCATCTCCCCTGTGGAGAGAGACTGAGAGCCCTGGGGCTGTTGAGTCTGGAGAGGAGAAGGCTGAGAGTGACCTGATCAATGTCTGTCAATATCTGGGGGTGGGGGGCAAGAGGAGGGGGCCAAGCTCTTGTGGGTGGTGCACAGCAAGAAGCCAAGGACCAGTGGAGACAAACTTGACCAGAGAAGATTTCCCCTCAACACATGGAGAAACTTCTTTGGTGTGAGGGTGACAGAGCCCTGGAGCAGGCTGCCCAGGGGGGTTGTGGAGTCTGCTTCTCTGGAGAGCTTCCACACCCACCTGGATGCCTTCCTGTGTGGACTCCCCTGGGTGATGCTGCTCTGGCAGGGGGCTTGGCCTGGATGATCTGTGGAGGTCCCTGCCAGCCTCTCAGGTTCTATGCTGCTATGATTCTAGGATCAGAGCCATTCTACAAGGGCCTACATCTGTCTGGTTTCCTGCCTCCCACCCTGGGGAGATCACAAAGCCAGCCCAGCTCCAACTTCCATTTCTCTGGACCTCTCCTGCAGCACCTCTTATGCCAGAGGAGCAACCCTGTGCCACCACCACACACCTCAGGGCTTTTGGAGCCTTGGGCTCCAGGGCACAGACTCCTGGAACAGACTCAGCCTGGAAACCACTGGGAGCAGTGGCAGACACCCATCAGGCTGTGTTGCCATCCAGCAGGACCTGGACAGACTGGAGAGCTGAGGGAGAAGGGAGCCTGATGCAGTGCAACAGGGGCAAGTGTAGAGCCCTGCCCCTGGGGAGGAACAACCTCCTGCAGCAGTCCAGGTGAGGGCTGAGCTGCTGGAAGATAGCTCTGCAGAGAAGGAGCTGGGAATGCTGGGGAGCAAGCTCCCCATGAGCCAGCAAGGTGCCCTGCTGGGCAAGAAGGCCAAGGGGGCCCTGGGGGACATTAAGAGAGGTGTGACCAGCAGGGCAAGGGAGGCTCTCCTCCCACTCTGCCCTGCCCAGGGAGGACACATCTTCAGTCCTGGGTCCAGCTCTGGGCTCCCCAGTTCAAGAGGGACAGGGAACTGCTGGAGAGAGCCCAGGGGAGGCTCCAAGGCTGCTGAGGGGCCTGGAGCAGCTCTGGGAGGAGCAAAGGCTGAGAGCCTGCAGAAGAGCAGCCCCAGAGGGGAGCTGAGCAATGCTCAGCAAGAGTTAAAGGCTGGGGGGGGCAAGAGGCTGGGGCCAGGCTCTGCTCAGTGGTGCCCAGGGACAGCACAAGGTGCAAAGGGCACAAACTGGCACCCAGGAGGTTCCACCTGAACAGGAAGAGAACTTCTTTGGTGTGAGGCTACTGGAGGCCTGGAGCAGGCTGCCCAGAGAGGTTGTGGAGGCTCCTGGTGTGGAGAGCTTCCAACCCTCCCCTGGGCACTGTGCTGCTGGGCAAGCTGCTGTGGGAGCCCTGCTGGAGCAGGGAGGTTGCACTGGGTGATCCCAGAGGTCCCTTCCAACCCCTCCCTGCTGGGCTTTGGGGATTCTGGGGTTTATGATTATCAAGTTCAAGCACTGAAGTTCCCACAGAGGTGTGGCTGCTCTGCTCACCTGGCTCAAGACCAAGCCTGGCTCTGGCACAGGGCTTGGTTGAAGTCACATTGTGCAAGAGGATGAGCTAAGGTGACCCTTTCCTTTCCACCCCTCCCAGTCCAGGTGTCTTCAGCTCTTTCCCAGTGAGGAAGGGACATCACAAACCTGCCCCCCTTGAGAGATGGTATTTACAGAGAGAGGATTTCTGGCTTTATCATCTGGGACATTGATAAACCACCAGCACCTGAGCACTGCAGCCAGAGCACCCTGCACAGAGCCTACCACACTGCCTGAGTCTCTGCTCAATGAGTACAGCATGTCAAGTCTGAGAGGATCACAGCATTCTGGAGGTCGGAAGGGACCTCCAGAGGTCCTCCAGTCCAAGCCCCTGCCAGAGCAGGAGCAGAGAATCCAGCACAGGTCCCACAGGAACACATCCAGGCAGGGCTGGGAAGGCTCCAGAGCAGGAGACTCCACAACCTCTCTGGGCAGCCTGCTCCAGGCCTCTGGGAGCCTCACAGTGCAGAAGTTCCTCCTCCTGCTGAGCTGCAACCTCCTGTGCTGCAGTTTCCATTCATTGCTTCTTGTCCCATCCCTGGGCACAGTGATCAGAGGCTGTCCCTGTCCCTTCCTTGGAATAGAATAGAATGAACCAGGTTGGTAAAGACCTTTGAGATCATTGAGTCCAACCTCTCACCCAGCACCATCTGAGCAACTAAACCATGGCTCCAAGGGCCTCATCCAGGCTCTTCCTAAACACCTCCAGGGATGGGGACTCCACCACCTCCCTGGGCAGCACATCCCCAGGGCCAATCTCTCTTGCTGGGAAGAACTTTCTCCTCACCTCCAGCCTAAACCTCCCCTGGCACAGCTTCAGACTGTGTCCTCTTGTTCTGCTGCTGCTTGCCTGGGAGAAGAGACCAACCCCCACCTGGCTCCAACCTCCCTGCAGGGAGTTGCAGAGAGCAAGAAGGTCTCCCCTGAGCCTCCTCTTCTCCAGGCTAAGCAACCCCAGCTCCCTCAGCCTCTCCCCCCAGGGCTGTGCTCCAGACCCCTCCCCAGCTTTCTTGCCCTTCTCTGGACACCTTCCAGCAGCTCAACCTCTTTCCTAACCTGAGGAGCCCAGAGCTGGACACAGGACTCCAGGTGTGGCCTCAGCAGTGCTGAGCACCCCCAGCCTTCAGATATGAGGAAAGCAGCAACATCTGCTTCATAGGATCCCAGGCTCCTTTGGGTGGGAAGAGACCTTTAAAGCTCATCCAGTCCAGCCCCCTGCAGCCAGCAGGGACAGCCTCAGCCAGGGCAGGCTGCTCACAGCCCCAACCAACCTCCCCTGCACTGCTGCCAGGCATGGGGCAGATCCCAGCTCTCTGGGCAGCCTGGGCCAGGCTCTCCCCACCCTCAGTGCCAAACATTTCTTCCCTTTGACTGAAACCCAGGAGCTAAGGAACTTGCCAAGGTTCACAGATCAGTGGCAGAACTGGAAATGAAAGCAAACTACCTTAAGTAGTTCTTTCAGTTTGGGCAGGGAAGTGCTGTGAGATCTGGTGATAAGATGTTTACAAGGGCTTGTTGGGATAGGATGAGGGGGAATGGGTTGGAGCTGGGAGAGGGGACATTGAGACTGGGGATGAGGAAGAAATTCTTGAGAGTGAGGCTGGGGAGACTCTGGCACAGGCTGCCCAGGGAGGCTGTGGCTGCCTCCTGCCTGGAGGTGCTCAGGGCCAGGCTGGATGAGGCCTTGAGCAGCCTGGGCTGGTGGGAGGTGTCCCTGGGCATGGCAGAGGGGTTGGAACTGGATGAGCTTTGAGTTCTCTTCCAACCCAAACCACTCTGTGATTCTGTGAAGAGTGGTCACAAAGCTCTGTTATTCCTGAAGCAACATCTTCAGCTGCAGGGCACCCAGGGAGTGCGAGGAGGTGAGGTCTTCCCACCCTGCTCCTTTATTTAGAATAAACCAAACCAGGTTGGAAGAGACCTTCAAGATCATCACATCCAACCCATCAACCAATCCAACCCACCCAAACAGCTAACCCATGGCACCAAGCACCCCAGCAAGTCTCCTCCTGAACACCTCCAATGACAACGACTCCACCACCTCCCCAGGCAGCCCATTCCAGTGGCCAATCTCTCTCTCTGTGTAGAACTTCTTCCTAACATCCAGCCTGAACCTCCCCTGGCGCAGCTTGAGACTGTGTCCTCTTGTTCTGGTACTGGGTGCCTGGGAGAAGAGACCAACCTCTGCCTGTCTACAACCTCCCTGCAGGGAGTTGCAGAGAGCAAGAAGGTCTCCCCTGAGCCTCCTCTTCTGCAGGCTAAGCAACCCCAGCTCCCTCAGCCTCTCCTCACAGGGCTGTGCTCCAGACCCCTCCCCAGCTTTCTTGCCCTTCTCTGGACACCTTCCAGCAGCTCAACCTCTTTCCTAACCTGAGGAGCCCAGAGCTGGACACAGGACTCAAGGTGTGGCCTAACCAGTGCAGTGTACAGGGGCAGAATGACCTCCCTGCTCCTGCTGGCCACACTCTTCCTGATGCAGGCCAGGATGCCATTGGCCCTCCTGGCTGCCTGGGCACACTGCAGGCTCATGTTCAGCCTACCATCAACCACTACCCCCAGGTCCCTCTCTGCCTGGCTGCTCTCAGCCACTCTGCCCCCAGCCTGTAGCACTGCCTGGGGTTGTTGTGGCCAATGTGCAGAACCTGGCACTTGGATGTGTTCAGTCTCCTGCCCTTGGCCTCTGCCCATCTGCCCAGCCTGTCCAGGTCTCTCTGCAGAGCCTCTCTGCTCTCCAGCACATCAACTCCTGCCCCCAGCTTGCAGCCCCTGCTGCAACCCTGCTCCTGCTGCAGCCCTGCTCCTGGTAGCAGCACCCTGCAGCAGCTCCCAGGCTGCAGGATGAGGCCAGGCTGCAGCAGAGCTGAGCTCCTGGGCCTGTGTCCTCTCCAAGGCAGCTGAAGGGTTAAGGGCTGGAGCATGCAAGCCCCGAAGCATGCAGTGTGTCATGTGTGGGAGTAAATGTCAGCTCCTGCTGCAGAGGGTATTTATAGCCCAGCACTGCTTGGGAAGTGAAACTTTTCTGCTGGGGCACTTTGCAACCACTTGCTTCAGGTTTAAGTGCTGAAGAAAGAGCGAGCCCAGGGCCCTGCTTCCTGCTGGCTGGCTCTGGGTGGCACAGCAAAACAAGGAGTGAGAGCTCAGCCCTCAGGTTGAGAGGCTTCAGTCTCACTCTGCAGGAGCCTGTCTGCAGCTCACCTACCCATCCCATGTCCCCAGCAGAGGACAGCACACTGCAGGCCATTGGACTCCATGACCTTAAAGGTCTTCTCCAGCTGAGAAATGATCTCCTTTATGAGGCCAGGCTGAGGGAGCTGGGGCTTGGAGCTGGGAGCTGGGGCTTGGAGCTTGGAGCAGAGGAGCCTGAGGGCTGCCCTCAGTGCTGGGGATAAAGATTTACATAGAATTTACATAGAATAAACCAGGTTGGAAGAGACCTTCAAGATCATCATGTCCAACCCATCAACCAATCCAACACCACCTAAACAACTAACCCATGGCACCAAGCACCCCAGCAAGTCTCCTCCTGAACACCTCCAGGGGTGGTGACTTCACCAGCTCCTCAGGCAGCACATCCCAATGGCCAATCTCTCTTTCTGTGTAGAACTTCTTCCTAACATCCAACTTAAACCTCCCCTGGCACAGCTTCAGACTGTGTCCTCTTGTTCTGGTGCTGCTTGCCTGGCAGAAGAGACCAACCCCCAGCTGGCTCCAACCTCCCTGCAGGGAGTTGCAGAGAGCAAGAAGGTCTCCCCTGAGCCTCCTCTTCTGCAGGCTAAGCAACCCCAGCTCCCTCAGCCTCTCCTCCCAGGGCTGTGCTCCAGACCCCTCCCCAGCTTTCTTGCCCTTCTCTGGACACCTTCCAGCAGCTCAACCTCTTTCCTAACCTGAGGAGCCCAGAACTGGACACAGGACTCAAGGTGTGGCCTAACCAATGCAGTGTCCAGGGGCAGAATGACCTCCCTGCTCCTGCTGGCCACACTCTTCCTGCTGCAGGCCAGGATGCCCTTGGCCCTCTTGGCCCCCTGGGCACACTGCAGGCTCATGTTCAGCCTACCATCAACCAGCACCCCCAGGTCCCTCTCTGCCTGGCTGCTCTCAGCCACTCTGCCCCCAGCCTGTAGCACTGCCTGGGGTTGCTGTGGCCAATGTGCAGAACCTGGCACTTGGATGTGTTCAATCTCCTGCCCTTGGCCTCTGCCCATCTGCCCAGCCTGGCCAGGTCCCTCTGCAGAGCCTCTCCTACCCTTCAGCAGCTCAACTCCTGCCCCCAGCTTGGTGTGGTCAGCAAATTTACTGAAGATGTGCAGTGACAGAACCAGGCTCTGCTCAGGGATCTCCAGTGACAGGATAAGGGGCAGTGGGGGCAAACTGGAGCAGAGGAGGTGCCAGGGGATCAGGAGGGAAAACTTTCTCACTTTTTCTGCTGCCCAGAGAGGTTGTGGAGTCTCCTTCTCTGGAGAAACTCAAAACCCACCTGGGGGTGCTCCTGTGTGACCTGCCCTGGGTGCACCAGGTCCAAGGTCTTTACAGCTCCCTCTGCAATGTGATGCTCTTGGCTCTCAGACAGTGAGCACCAAGGGTGGAAATAGAGCCTGGATGAGGCACTTGGTGCCTTGGTTTAGTTGATCAGATGGTGCTGGGGGAGAGGTTGGACTTGGTGATCTCAAAGGTCTTTTCCAACCTGGTTAATTCTATTCTACAGCAAGGGAAGTTGGAAAAGATGTGGCCAGTCCCTAGCACAGCTCCTCCCTCACACAAAGTTTTCCTGCCTGTGGTTCTTCCCTCAGGGAATGGTGGAGATGGGCTGGATCTGAGGCTCTGTGACCCTTACATGTGCTGCCAACTGCAGGAGCACACAGGACCTGAACCCACCCCTGAAGCTCTGTTCTCTCCACACCCCACTCAGAGCTCCTGCAGGAGGGACTGAAACCCACCTCTGATTACTGGCTGACTCCTGGCAAGGTCTGACCTGAGCACAGCAACCCCACAGGCAGCATTTTCCCTTTCCACTTTCATCCTTTCCCAAAGCATTGGAGCCAGCTGCAGAGCAGCCTTTGACCCTAACACATCTGACACTGACCTACTGCAGCACCTTCATCTGACTCCTTGAACTGCAGCTGGGGAGCTGGAAAAGCAGGGAACTGAGGGGTGAGCCACTGGCTGGAGAAGGAACTGGCTGGATGGCCACACTCAGAGAGTTGGGGTCAGCAGCTCAGTGTCCAAATGGAATACAGAATACAGAATTAACCAGGTTGGAATAGACCTTTGAGATCATCCAGTCCAGCCTCTCACCCAGCACCATCTGATCAACTCAACCATGGCACCAAGTGCCTCATCCAGGCTCTTCCTGAGGACTTCCAGGGATGGGGACTCCACCACCTCCCTGGGCAGCACATCCCAGTGGCAAACAACTCTCTCAGTGAAGAACTTTCTTCCTCACCTCCAGCCTAAACCTCCCCTGGCACAGCTTCAGACTGTGTCCTCTTGTTCTGCTGCTGCTTGCCTGGCAGAAGAGACCAAACCCCACCTGGCTCCAACCTCCCTGCAGGGAGTTGCAGAGAGCAAGAAGGTCTCCCCTGAGCCTCCTCTTCTCCAGGCTAAGCAACCCCAGCTCCCTCAGCCTCTCCTCCCAGGGCTGTGCTCCAGACCCCTCCCCAGCTTTCTTGCCCTTCTCTGGACACCTTCCAGCAGCTCAACCTCTTTCCTAACCTCAGGAGCCCAGAACTGGACACAGGACTCCAGGTGTGGCCTCAGCAGTGCTGAGCACAGGGCACAAGGACTGTCCCTCCCCAGCTTTCCTGCAGCCCCCTTCAGATACTGGAAGGCCACAAGAAGGTCTCCTTGGAGCCTTCTCTCCAACCTGAACAGCCTCAACTCTCAGTCTGTCTCCATAGCAGAGCAGCTCAGCCCTCTGCTCATTCTCCTGGCCCTGCTCAGGACACCTTCCAGCACCTCCATATAACCACACACTGAATTCAATAACACCCAAGTAAGCCCTAAAAGCTTTCTCATTTCTCTTCTGCTCTTGGGAAGTGGCACAGCAGCAATACCAGAGACAAGGTCTGGGTTTCTTCTTCTCCTCCTCCCTTGACTTATAAAATACCCAAGATGTTTGACTCCCTTCTCTACAAACTGCAGCTCAGCCTTTGAGACCTGCAGAGCCTTTTCTCCCAGAGAGCTTCAGAGCTGGATTGCAGCTGCCTGAGTTTCTTTTGCCTTTTTCCCTCACACCAATAAATCATCCCCACACCAGAGCAACTTGATTCCTGGAGGTGTTTTGAATTCCTCCCATACCTGTCCAAACAGGTTCAGAGGTTCTGGAAAACCTTGCAGCAGTGACGTCCAAGGAGGCTGCTGCTTTCTTCCTGCCATGGGATCTCTGTGGCCAGCAGAGCCAGGGAGGGTCTCCTCCCCCTCTGCTCTGTCCTGCTGAGACCACATCTAGAATATTGCATCCAGCTCTGGGCTCCCCAGCTCAGGAGGGACAGGGATTTGCTGGAGAGAGTCCAAAGGAGGACTCCAAGGATGCTGAAGGGACTGCAGCACTGCCTGGGGAGGAGAGGCTGAGCGCCCTGGGGCTGTTCAGTCTGGAGAGGAAGAGACTGAGAGGGAATCTGATCAATGTCTATCAATAGCTGAGGGGTGGGGGTCAGGTAGGAAGGGAAAAGGACAGGCTCTGCTCACCTGTGCCTACTGAGGCTCCACCTGGAATATTGCATCCAGCTCTGGGCTCCCCAGCTCAGGAAGGACAGGGATCTGCTGGAGAGAGTCCAAGGGAGGGCTACAAAGATCATAGTATCCTAGTATCAGTCAGGGTTGGAAGGGACCACAAGGATCAGCCAGCTCCAACCCCCCTGCCATGGGCAGGGACACCCCACACTAGATCAGCCTGGCCACAGCCTCAGCCAGCCTGGCCTTAAACACCTCCAGGGCTGGGGCCTCAACCACCTCCCTGCACAACCCATTCCAGGGCTTCACCACTCTCCTGGGGAAGAACTTCCTCCTCCCCTCCAGCCTCAATCTCCCCACCTCCAGCTTCATTCCATTCCCCCTAGTCCTATCACTGCCTGAGAGCCTGAGCAGTCCCTCCCCAGCCTTCCTGTAGCCCCCTTCAGATCCTGGAAGGCCACAATGAGGTCACCTGAAAGCCTTCTCTTCTCCACACTGAACAGCCCCAACTCCTTCAGTCTGTCCTCACAGCAGAGCAGCTCCAGCCCTCTGCTCCTCCTCCTGGCCCTGCTCTGGACACCTTCCAGCACCTCCAGATCCTCTTGTCATAGGGGCTCCAGAGATGCTGAAGGGACTGCAGCACTGCCTGGGGAGGAGAGGCTGAGAGCCCTGGGGCTGTTCAGTCTGCAGAGGAGAAGGCTGAGAGGGATCTGATCAATGGCTATCAATAGCTGAAGGCTGGGGGTCAGGAAGGAAGGGACAGGGCCAGGGCCAGGCTCTGCTCACTGTGCCCTGGGATAGGCCAAGGAGCAATGGATGGAAACTGCAGCACAGGAGGTTGCAGCTCAGCAGGAGGAGGAACTTCTGCACTGTGAGGCTCCCAGAGGCCTGGAGCAGGCTGCCCAGAGAGGTTGTGGAGTCTCCTGCTCTGGAGCCTTCCCAGCCCTGTCTGGATGTGTTCCTGTGGGACCTGTGCTGGATTCTCTGCTCCTGCTCTGGCAGGGGGTTTGAACTGGAAGCTGTCTGGAGGTCCCTTCCAACCACTTGCATCCTGTGAGCCTCTGATTCCTGCTGTCCTTTGCTAACAGACAAGTCCAAAAAGCACCTTTGGGGTCCATCAGCACAGACCATTTGTGATCAGAGGGAATTTTACTCAGTAAGGTGTAAGGATTAAGCACTGCCAGATGGCAGACTTGGACAAATCTATTCAGTACCAACCTACTCACTCTGTACCAACCTGTAACTCCCCTCTGGTTTCCTTGCTGGTAAAGCAGGAGTGGTGTAGGGAGACACACAAGCTTCTACAAGTCCTTCTTTAAGCAGTCCCTCAGCTGCTGGTTGCAATCCCTTTCTCCCTCCCAAGGCTATGCTTCACACAAGCTGGCTGACTTCCTTCTCTCAATCCAGCCCTTAGGGGAGATAGACCCAATCTCCCCTCTATTACCATCCACTGCCCATCCTGCCAGGCCTATTTCCTTCTCACCATCTGCTGATAACTTCATCTGGCTGGGGGCAGAGTGGCTGAGAGCAGCCAGGCAGAAAGGGACCTGGGGATGCTGGTGGACAGCAGCTGAACAGGAGCCAGCAGTGTGCCCAGGGGGCCAAGAAGGCCAAGGGCATCCTGGCCTGCAGCAGGAAGAGTGTGGCCAGCAGGAGCAGGGAAGTCCTTGTGCCCTGTGCTCAGCACTGCTGAGGCCACACCTGGAGTCCTGTGTCCAGTTCTGGGCTCCTCAGGTTAGGAAAGAGGTTGAGCTGCTGGAAGGTGTCCAGAGAAGGGCAAGAAAGCTGGGGAGGGGTCTGGAGCACAGCCCTGGGAGGAGAGGCTGAGGGAGCTGGGGTTGCTTAGCCTGGAGAAGAGGAGGCTCAGGGGAGACCTTCTTGCTGTGTACAACTACCTGAAGAAAGGTTGTAGCCAGGTGGGGGTTGGTCTCTTCTGCCAGGCAAGCAGCACCAGGACACAGTCTCAAGCTGTGCCAGGGGAGGTTCAGGCTGGATTTTAGGAAGAAATGCTTCCCAGCAAGAGAGATTGGCCACTGGGACGTGCTGGAATGTTCTCAGGTGTGAGAACTTAAAAAATGAGGAGGCTATTAGAAGGCCCTTTTGGGTCTGTCAGAATAGCTTGACCAGTTCTTAGCTCCCAGGATTTCCACCTGGGATGAAATGCAGTCCTCTTGGGGAACTTGATTTGCACCAGCAGAAAGACAGATGCTATGGGCTGCTGGAGAAAGAATCTGGGAGAGGGACAACCCTCCAAATGCTCAGGGAGGGCTAGCTGGAGAGCCAAAAGCTCCCCATAGTAAGACCTAATTGGGCCCAGAGTAATGCTGAAGGAAGAGATAATAGATCAGATTAGAAAAGATTAGTAATTAGAGGCATAGAAGGAGCTGTGCTGGAAGGACAGAGTTGTGGAAAGGCTTTAGGGTGAACAGCAGAAGGTTAATCACCCACAGCATGGTGACTGACAAAGGAAACAGGCAACAGTGGCCAGGGATTGAGCCCCAGACCATCAGAAGTTATTAGGAGTAAACTTGGCATCAGAAGTTATTAGGAGTAAACTAGAATAGAATAGAATAGGTTGGAAAAGACCTTTGAGATCATCAAGTCCAACCTATCACCCAACACCATCTGATCAACTCAACCATGGCACCAAGGGCCTCATCCAGGCTCTTCCTAAACACCTCCAGGGATGGGGACTCCACCACCTCCCTGGGCAGCACATCCCAATGGCCAATCTCTCTTGCTGGGAAGAACTTCTTCCTCACCTCCAGCCTGAACCTCCCCTGGCACAGCTTGAGACTGTGTCCTCTTGTTCTGCTGCTGCTTGCCTGGCAGAAGAGACCAACCCCCACCTGGCTCCAACCTCCCTGCAGGGAGTTGCAGAGAGCAAGAAGGTCTCCCCTGAGCCTCCTCTTCTCCAGGCTAAGCAACCCCAGCTCCCTCAGCCTCTCCTCCCAGGGCTGTGCTCCAGACCCCTCCCCAGCTTTCTTGCCCTCCTCTGGACACCTTCCAGCAGCTCAACCTCTTTCCTAACCTGAGGAGCCCAGAACTGGACACAGGACTCCAGGTGTGGCCTCAGCAGTGCTGAGCACAGGGCACAAGGACTTCCCTGCTCCTGCTGGCCACACTCTTCCTGCTGCAGGCCAGGATGCCATTGGCCTTCTTGGCCCCCTGGGCACACTGTTGGCTCATGTTAAGCTGCTGTCCTCTAGTACCCCCAGGTCCCTTTCTGCCTGGCTCCTCTCCAGGCCCAGAGAGGTGGTGGAGTCTCCATCCCTGGAGGTGTTCAGAAAGAGCCCGGATGAGGCACTTGGTGCCATGGTTTAGTTGCTCAGATGGTGTTGGGTGATAGGTTGGACTTGATGATTGCTGAGGTCTTTTCCAACCAGGCTGATTCTGTGATTCTCCCACAGCCTTGTTGCAGTTCAGCTGTCAGACATCCCTCCTCGCAGCTTTTCAGCATTTAAATGGTACAAGGAAACAGTCTTGCCACAGGGCAAGAGTAAAAACAGTCAGCAGGAACTCTCAGCTGGTTGAGCCAAAAGCCATTTAATTTGCAAGTCTCAAGAGGCCGTTTACAGACAGAGCTGACAGCAGCTCTGCTCTCCCGGCCCCTCCGGCACCTGCAAAGCAAACCCCACCGGCAAAGTTCTGTTGGGAAACCCTCTAGAGCCGCTGCCGCTCCGCACCACCCCTCGCAACCCGGTGAGGTGACCGGCAGCCCCCTGCCACTCCATCCCCATTCCTGCTCCTCCTCCGGAGCCGAGCCGAGGGCAGCGGCCGGGCAAGGGAGAGTGGACTGGAGCGGAGCGGAGCTGAGCTGAGCCGAGGGCAGCGGCTGGGCAAGGGGGGAGCGGAGCTGAGCTGAGGGCAGCGTCCGGGCAAGGGGGAGCGGAGCGGAGCTGAGCTGAGCCGAGGGCAGCGGCCGGGCAAGGGGGAGCGGAGCCGAGGGCAGCGGAGGGCAGCGGCCGGACAAGGGGGAGCGGAGCGGAGGGCAGCGGCTGGGCAAGGGGGAGCGGAGCGAAGCTGAGCTGAGGGCAGCGGCCGGGCAAGGGGGAGCGGAGCCGAGGGCAGCGGCCGGGCAAGGGGGAGCGGAGCGGAGGGCAGCGGCCGGGCAAGGGGGAGCGGAGCGGAGGGCAGCGGCCGGGCAAGGGGGAGCGGAGCGGAGCGGAGCCGAGCCGAGGGCAGCGGCCGGGCAAGGGGGAGCGGAGCGGAGGGCAGCGGCCGGGCAAGAGGGAGCGGAGCGGAGCTGAGCTGAGCCGAGGGCAGCGGCTGGGCAAGGGGGAGCAGAGGGCAGCGGAGGGCAGCGGCCGGGCAAGGGGGAGCGGAGCGGAGCGGAGCCGAGGGCAGCGGCCGGGCAAGAGGGAGCGGAGCGGAGCTGAGCTGAGCCGAGGGCAGCGGCCGGGCAAGAGGGAGCGGAGCGGAGCTGAGCTGAGCCGAGGGCAGCGGCCGGGCAAGGGGGAGCGGAGCCGAGGGCAGCGGCCGGGCAAGAGGGAGCGGAGCGGAGCTGAGCTGAGCCGAGGGCAGCGGCCGGGCAAGGGGGAGCGGAGCGGAGGGCAGCGGCAGGGCAAGGGGGAGCGGAGCCGAGGGCGGGCGCGAGGCCTCGCACCGGGCTAGAAGGGGAGCGAGACGCGCGTGAGAAACCAGCGCGAACGGCCGCGCGCCCATTTAAAAGCCACGGAGTGCACGCGCCCGCAGCGCCCACCCCTCCTGCACGCGCACACCACACGCCTCGGCTCGGCCCCACCACACCGCCGCCGCCACCACCACCGCGGCGCATGCGTAGAGCGGAGGAGGAGCTGCCGTGGGGTGTGGCCTGTTTAGCAGGAAGCCCCGCCCACTTCTGGGAAGCCCGTCCCGCCTCCGGGGAGCCGGCGGGGCGGCGCGGGGCCGGGCGGTGGTAGAGCGCGCGCGGGCGGCGGGGGCTGGACCGGGGCGCTGTCACGCGGCGTGGCGCGGCGGCGATTGGCTACGAGGGTTCAGGGGGGCGGGTCCGGCCGTGGCCGCCGCCTGTCAGTGAGCGGGGCGCCGCTGGGGAGGCCTGAGGGGTAGCGCCGGGCCGTGGCGCGCTGGGCTCCAGCGGTAGGTGCGGCCGGTCAGGGGGCGCGGAGAGGGGCCGAGGCCGGTGGGGGGATCCGGGCGGGACGGCGATCGCGGGGTACTTCTGTCTGATAAGGCCTGACGGAGGCCGGCATCGCCGCCGCTGGTGCTTCCGCGGTCGGCTCCGGGAGGAGGGTGTGAGGGAGCTCCGTGCTCGCCGCCTGCCTCTAGCGGGAGGATGGCCCGGACCGGGCGAGAGGAGAGTCCGTTTCCCGCCGATGCCCCGTTGGGAGTGCTTGGGTGCTCCGAGTGGTACCTAGTGACTAACGGGCTCCTCCGGGGGCCCGCCGCCGCAGGTTGCCCTGTCCGCTGCCGGCATCCCGGCGGCGCGCCGAGCCGCTCTCGGTGCGTGCAAAGCCTGGATGTTCTGTCTCCGAGGGGGAGCTACCCTTCTCGGCCCTGAGCCGCCCGCTGCCCCGCCAGCCGCGCCGCTCCCACCCGACAGGGGCACTGGAGCCGCTTTGCCGTCCCCGCGCCCGGTGTCTGTCCCGCAGCCAGCCCCGGCCGTGGCGAGCGGAGCCGGGCGCCGGGCTGGGCTCCGCTCAGCGCACGACGAGCGGTCCTGCAGCTCCCCGAGCCGCTCCCGCTCCCCTCGCTGTCCCCTCGCCCCCAGCCCGGCGCTCGGACGCCGCTTGTCTGGCAGAAGGTTATGAGGTCCCAAGCGCTGCTTCGCTGATGAATAAGCTGCCGCTGTGGTTGCGCTCAGATACTTCCTGTCTCCTTCAAGCGGCTGCATTGGAAACGTGTGTTGGGTGCTTTGCACATGTCGGTAGCAGCGATCTGAAACCCGCGTCCGTAAACAAGGGCTGTGTTTCTTTCTCAGCTGGCTTGCCGAGCTGCGGGGTGAGTAATAACTCGCACCGGCTTCGCTCCCACCCTGCCGATAAGAGTAATCGAGTCGGGGCTATGAAAGACCTGGCTGCAGCGTGCTGCCTTGCTGCGTCCGAACTGAGCTGAAATCTGTTACTGGCATGGCCACCAGATTCCTTCAGAATGAGTCATTTGCTATTAACTATTAAATTTTAACTGCTGTGAGAGCGGAGCCGTGCGTAGCGTGCTGTGAAGGAGGAGTGTAGCAAACAAACATCCCAACACCCCCAGGTCCTGAAGGGTTTGCAGGGCCTGATCCAGCAGCTCTGGAGTTAAGGAGCTTTGCCACTGTTAGCTTTGCCACTCTCTGCCCTCGGTCTCATGCCAGTTCCAAGGTGCTGCCTGGTTCTTACTCTTCCTTCTAAGAGGATGTGACCATCCTGTCTTCTCAACTCTCCTTCTGTCACCTCTGGAGCTTGCTGGCAGGTGTCAGTCAAATCAGAGAATCATTTAGGCTCAAAAAGACTTTCAAAGATCATCAAGTCCAAGCCTTAACCCAGCACTGGGGGGGGACACCACTGAAGCACGTCCTTCAGCACCACATCTACACTGCTTGGAGACCCCTCCAGAGGTGAGGACTCCACCACTGCATAGGGCAGCCTGGGCCAGGCCTTGACTACCCTTTTGGAGAGGAAATTGTTCCTCTTGTCCAACCCAGACAGAGGCCTGGAAGTCAGAAAGATCTCTAAGTTCCAAGCAGAGCAGCTGGCTTGAAGTAAAAGAGTCTTAAGTTAGGAAAGAGTCTGGAGATGCTTGGGAAGGGAGGTCAAGAGGATTCATGGGGGAAGCAGGAGGAGCTCTGTGAGGGCTGCACATGTGGGACTGTAGTCTGCAGGGAACTGAGTTTTGCTGGTCATAGTTCAGTGACATCAGGGTCCTGAGGAATATTGACCTTGTGGTGTCTAAGAGGCAGTTTTGCAGTGAGTGGGGGGAGTTTGTCTCATAGGAGCTGATGCAGGCTGGACAATCAAACGGTGCTCTGGTCAGTTCCTGCTTGATAAAGTCATCATTCAGTTTGTGGGACCCCAGCATGAAGTAAGTTTACATAGAAGTGCTTCTGTCTTACACTTGATGGTTAGTCTGGAGGGTCTTAAAGGCCTTTTCCAACATAAACAGTTCCATGAGGAGCAGCTGAGGAAACTTGGGCTTGTTTCATCTGGAGAAGAGGAGGCTGAGGGGGGACCTCAGTGCTCTCTACATCTGCCTGGAAGGAGGCTGGAGTGAGGTGGGAGTTGGTCTCTTCTCCCTAGTATCAGGTGATAGAAGGAGAGGAAATAGCCTGAAAGGATGCCTGAGGAGGTTTAGCTTGGAGATTAGGAACAATTTCATCCCTGCAGGAGTGGTCAGGGACTGGAAGAGGCTGCCCAGGGAGGTGATGGAGTCCCCATCCCTGGGAACCTGTGGCTGTGGCACTTGGGGCCATGGTTTAATGGCCAGGATGGTGCTGGGTTGATGCTTGGACTGGATGATCTTTGAGGTCTTTTCCAACCAAAACCAATTCTAGGGTCCTGTCCATCCTCAGTTTCAGTAGCCTTGTGGGTTTGTCTGGCAGCTCAGCCTTGCTGCTCCCTCGTCCCCTTTTGTGGGATGTCTAAATGGGGTTGAAAATGTCGAGCTGCAAAGCAGCTTGCAGGAGCAACCGGTGGGAACTCAGTGCTGCCTGCTTGGGCAGCACCACTTTGATTGTGGTTGGTGTTGGAAGTTGTCCATTGCTTTGTTTCTAATCATTTAGGGGATGGCTTTGCTCCACATATAGGTCTTAAACCTCAGAGTGTCCTTGAGCAGGGTCCTGAGCAGCTGAGCCAGGCTGGGTCAAAAAGCCTTGGGGGGGTTGGAGTTTGTTCTGATGCTTTCTGTTCATAGAATCAATAAGGTTGGAAAAGAGCTCAGAGATCATCCAGTCCAAGCTGTCACCCAACACCTCCTGACACCTAAACCATGGCTCCAAGTGCCACATCCAGTCCCCTCTTGAACACCTCCAGGGATGGGGACTCCACCACCTCCCTGGGCAGCACATCCCAGTGGCCAATCTCTCTTGCTGGGAAGAACTTTCTCCTCACCTCCAGCCTGTTATGGTTTACAAAGCAGCAGGGAGGAATGAGCCACATCTTGGAGGGAATGGAATGGGATAGAATGGAATGGGATAGAATAGAATAGGATAGACTAGACTAGACTAGACTAGACTAGAACAGAATAGAATAGAATAGAACAGAATAGAATAGAATTAACCAGTTTTTGAAAGACCTGCCAGGTTCTAGACATTGGCCACACCAACCCCAGGCAGTGCTGCAGGCTGGGGGCAGAGTGGCTGAGAGCAGCCAAACAGAGAGGGACCTGGGGGTGCTGGTGGACAGCAGCTGAACAGGAGCCAGCAGTGTGCCCAGGGGGCCAAGAAGGCCAAGGGCATCCTGGCCTGCAGCAGGAAGAGTGTGGCCAGCAGGAGCAGGGAAGTCCTTGTGCCCTGTGCTCAGCACTGCTGAGGCCACACCTGGAGTCCTGTGTCCAGTTCTGGGCTCCTCAGTTTAAGAAGGACATTGAGAGACTTGAAGGTGTCCAGAGAAGGGCAAGAAAGCTGGGGAGGGGTCTGGAGCACAGCCCTGGGAGGAGAGGCTGAGGGAGCTGGGGTTGCTTAGCCTGCAGAAGAGGAGGCTCAGGGGAGACCTTCTTGCTGTGTACAACTCCCTGCAGGGAGGTTGGAGCCAGGTGGGGGTTGGTCTCTTCTGCCAGGCAAGCAGCAGCAGAACAAGAGGACACAGTCTCAAGCTGTGCCAGGGGAGGTTTAGGCTGGATGTTAGGAAGAAGTTCTTCCAGCAAGAGAAATTTGCCATTGGTAATGGGGCTGTGGGGATGTTTCTAACCTCTGAGCTGCCAGTTTGGTCACAGCTTTTATTCAGCAGCACAAAGGGAAGCGTGGAGGGTTGAGTTCTGCTCCAGCTTGTACCTGAGGAAATGGAGCTCGGTGTGTTTGGATGCTTTTAGAAACCCTGCTGATGGGTAAAGCCAGGCACATAGTTCCCCCCAGCTTTACAACCAAACCAGTGCAATACTCCACTGCCTGGCAGCCAGCAGGAGGTTGCAGCTCATTATGCTGCTGTTTACAGTAAGCAGGGCGGGTGGCTGAAGAGGGATTTCGCTGTGTTTACTATCAAACCACTTTAAAGCAGGTGTTTGCAGGCCTGCTGTCGTTCAGGAGCACAACCTAGCCCTGGACCTGGAGGCTGGGAGTGAAACCCTGCAAGCAGGCAGTTGTGTGGTGCTGAACTCTGCCTGCTGATCTCCAGGTGAGCTGCGAGAGGTGGAGGTGCTCAGGAGCCCCTTGCCCAGGCAGGTGGTTAGGGAGGAGGAGGTGAAGGCTCTGAGCATCCTGGAATAGCAACTGGTGGTCTGACTCCCCAGCACTTTAATCAGCCAGGCATTCCATTTATTTTTGCTTTGGAACTCTTGGATAGACAAGGGAAGGTGGTTTGGGGGTTTACCTCCCCACCCCCCCTTAAACCTATTAACTTCCAACAGCCTGCAGAGGGATTGGAGGTGACACATTGAGTCCTGTGTCCAGTGCTGGGCTCCCCAGTTTAAGAAGGACACTGAGAGACTTGAAGGTGTCCAGAGAAGGGCAAGAAAGCTGGGGAGGGGTCTGGAGCACAGCCCTGGGAAGAGAGGCTGAGGGAGCTGGGGTTGCTCAGCCTGGAGAAGAGGAGGCTCAGGGGAGACCTTCTTGATCTCTGCAACTCCCTGCAGGGAGGTTGGAGCCATGTGGGGGTTGGGCTCTTCTGCCAGGCAAGCAGCCCCAGAACAAGAGGACACAGTCTCAAGCTGTGCCAGGGGAGGTTTAGGCTGGAGGTGAGGAGAAAGTTCTTCCCAGCAAGAGAGATTGGCCACTGGGATGTGCTGCCCAGGGAGGTGGTGGAGTCCCCATCCCTGGAGGTGTTCAAGAGGGGATTTGATGTGGCACTTGGAGCCATGGTTTAGTCATGAGGTCTGTGGTGACAGGTTGGACTCAATGATCTTTGAGGTCTCTTCCAAGCTTGGGGATTCTGTGATTCCTTCCAGCAGCTCAACCTCTTTCCTAACCTGAGGAGCCCAGAACTGGACACAGGACTCAAGGTGTGGCCTCAGCAGTGCTGAGCACAGGGCACAAGGACTTCCCTGCTCCCTTCACCATCACAGCATCACAGAATGGCTATCAGCTCTCTCAGATGTCAGATGTGTTAGGGTCAAAGGCTGCTCTGCAGCTTGCTCCAATGCTTTGGGAAAGGATGAAAGTGGAAAGGGAAAATGCTGCCTGTGGGCTTGCTGTGCTCAGGTCAGACCTTGCCAGGAGTCAGCCAGTAATCAGAGGTGGGTTTCAGTCCCTCCTGCAGGAGCTCTGAGTGGGGTGTGTGGAGAGAACAGAGCTTCAGGGGTGGGTTCATGTCCTGTGTGCTCCTGCAGTTGGCAGCACATGTAAGGGTCACAGAGCCTCAGATCCAGCCCATCTCTACCATTCCCTGAGGGAAGAACCACAGGCAGGAAAACTTTGTGTGAGGGAGGAGCTGTGCTAGGGACTGGCCACATCTCTTCCAACTTCCCTGGCTGTAGAATAGAATGAACCAGGTTGGAAAAGACCTTTGAGATCACCAAGTCCAACCTCTCCCCCAGCACCATCTGATCAACTCAACCATGGCACCAAGGGCCTCATCCAGGCTCTTCCTAAACACCTCTAGGGATGGGGACTCCACCACCTCTAGGGATGGGGACTCCACCACCTCCCTGGGCAGCACATCCCAGTGGCCAATCTCTCTTGCTGGGAAGAATTTCTTCCTCACCTCCAGCCTAAACCTCCCCTGGCACAGCTTGAGACTGTGTCCTCTTGTTCTGCTGCTGCTTGCCTGGCAGAAGAGACCAACCCCCACCTGGCTCCAACCTCCCTTCAGGTAGTTGTAGAGCAAGAAGGTCTCCCCTGAGCCTCCTCTTCTCCAGGCTGGAGGTGTTCAAGAGGGGATTGGCTGTGGCTCTTGGTGCCATGCTTTAGCCATGAGGTCTGTGGGGCCAGGTTGGACTCGATGCTCTCTGAGGTCTCTTCCAGCCTTGGTGATTCTGTGAGGAGCTCTGGGGACTTGCACAGCTCTTTTTCTTCTTTCTTCCTTTCTCTCAGTCCCTTTGACAGAAACTGAAACTCCTCTTTGCTGACAGCCCTGAGCCAGTTTAAATAACCCCCCCCCAGGCCCCTGCCACAGCAGTGAGCCTCAAGCTGCCAGGGCCGAAACCAGAACCCTCTGAGTTTCAGTTCCGCCTGCGCCAGGGGCGGGCAGGGAAGCTCATCCCGAGCATCCACACAGGGAAAGGGTCTGAGAGGGCTTCTGGGCACAGATGTGCTCCTTGGGCACCAGAGGTTCAGTGTGATCCAGGAGTCTGCCAGGTGGGTTTTGTTTCCTTGGCTGGAATGGGTGAGCTGGGGCAGGGTCGGAGGTCCCTGCGTGCTCCTTTCCTCGCCCCTACCCTGGGCAGGTTCTCTCTCCTGCTGACTTGGCACTTCTCTCAACTTCTTGTCAGGGCTGAAATCTCCCCAGAAAGCTGGGTGTTCTTCTTCTCCCCTGCCATCTCCTGCTCCAGCCAGGCCTACCTTTCTGGCCCAGCCCAGCTGCTGGCCCTGCCGTGGTGGTCAGCAGAGCAGCGCTGCTGAAGGGCTGCCCTGTGTTGTCCTGTGGCAGCTGCAGGGGGGAGGCTCAACCTGGGTTAATGTGTTGCTCATAAAGCTCTTCTCAATAAGGAAGTGGGAAACCTCACTGAGACAACATGATTTGTCTTCTTTCTGCTTTGTTTTCTTTCCCCTCCCCTCTTCAACGTGAAACTGCTGCTGAGCACTCACACTCAAGCTGGGAGGAGGACTCTGCATCCTCTGAAGGCTTTTCTTCTTCTTCACCAAATGTGTGGAATAATCCACTCCATAAAGGCATTGGCAAGGCAACACTGGCCAAGGCAGGCCAAGCAGGGTCATAGAGTGGTCTGGGTTGGAAGGGACCTCCAAAGCTCATCCATCCAACCCCCTCTGCTCTCAGCAGGGACATCCTCCACCAGAGCAGGTTGCTCAGGGCCCTGTTGAGCCTCCCCTTGAATGTCTCCAGGGATGGGGATTCAACCACCTCCCTGAGCAACCTGTTGAGGTGTTCCACCACCCTCATGGTGTAGAACTTGTTCCTCACATCCAATCTCCATCTGCTCTGCTCTGATTTCAAGCCATTGTCCCTTGTCCTATCACTGCAGGCCTTTGGGAGCAGTCATAGTATCACAGTACCCTAGTATCAGTCAGGGTGGGAAGGGACCACAAGGATCAGCCAGTCCCAACCCCCCTGCCATGGGCAGGGACACCCCACACTAGATCAGCCTGGCCACAGCCTCAGCCAGCCTGGCCTTAAACACCTCCAGGGCTGGGGCCTCAACCACCTCCCTGCACAACCCAGTCCAGGGCTTCACCACTCTCATGGGGAAGAACTTCCTCCTCCCCTCCAGCCTCAATCTCCCCACCTCCAGCTTCATTCCATTCCCCCTAGTCCTATCACTCCCTGAGAGCCTGAGCAGTCCCTCCCCAGCCTTCTTGGAGCCCCCTTCAGATACTGGAAGGCTGCTCTGAGGTCTCCCTGGAGCCTTCTCTTCTCCAGGCTGAACAGCCCCAGCTCCCTCAGCCTGTCCTTGTAGCAGAGCAGCTCCTGCCCCCTGATCACCTCCATGGTGTCCTCTGGACCCACTCCCTCAGGTCCAGGCCCTTCCTGTATCGAGGGCTCCAGAGCTGGGCCCAGCTCTGCAGGTGAGGTGTCCCCAGAGCAGGGATCCCATGTTCAGCTGTGCTCTGGAGCCTTTGCAGTGCTGGACAGGAGCTTGCATTACTTTTTTTTGCGAGCTGTGAGCCTCCTTCTGTATACCTGGAACTTCATGAAACACAGGAATGGCTTTTAAAGGTGTCTGCCACAAATAGCTCCCAGTTGAGGTCACAGAATCCCCAAATCCTAGCATGGTTTGGGTCAGAAGGAGTCTCTAGAGCTCCTCCAGTCCAACCTCCCTGCTCCAGCAGGGCACCCACAGCAGCCTGCCCAGCAGCACAATGCCCAGGGGGGGTTGGAAGCTCTCCAGAGGAGACTCCACAACCTCTCTGGGCAGCCTGCTCCAGGCCTCCAGCAGCCTCACACCAAAGAAGTTTCTCTTCCTGTTCAGGTGGAACCTCTTGGGTTCCAGTTTGTGCCCCTGGCCCCTTGGCCTGTCCCTGAGCACCACTGAGAAGGGGATGGAAAGGTTGAAGATGCACTGGCTTAGAGAATCACAGCTCACAGGCTCACAGGATGTGAGGGGTTGGAAGGGACCTCTGGAGATCCTCCAGTCCAGCCCCCTGCCAGAGCAGGAGCAGAGAATCCAGCACAGGTCCCACAGGAACACATCCAGACAGGGCTGGGAAGGCTCCAGAGCAGGAGACTCCACAACCTCTCTGGGCAGCCTGCTCCAGGCCTCTGGGAGCCTCACAGTGCAGAAGTTCCTCCTCATGCTGAGCTGCAACCTCCTGTGCTGCAGTTTCCATTAGAATAAAAATAAACCTTTATTAGAATAAACCAAACCAGGTTGGAAGAGACCTTCAAGATCATTGTGTCCAACCCATCAACCAATCCAACCCACCCAAACAGCTAACCCATGGCACCAAGCACCCCAGCAAGTCTCCTTCTGAACACCTTCAATGACGGCGACTCCACCACCTCCCCGGGCAGCCCATTCCAATGGCCAATCTCTCTCTCTGTGTAGAACTTCTTCCTAACATCCAACCTGAACCTCCCCTGGCGCAGCCTGAGACTGTGTCCTCTTGTTCTGGTACTGGGTGCCTGGGAGAAGAGACCAACCTCTGCCTGTCTACAACCTCCCTTCAGGTAGTTGTAGAGAGTGATAAGGTCTCCCCTGAGTCTCCTCTTCTCCAGGCTAAGCAGCCCCAGCTCCCTCAGCCTCTCCTCATAGGGCTTGTGTTCCAAACCCCTCACCAACTTTGTTGCTTCCATCCACTGCCCCTTGGCCTATCCCAGGGCACAGTGATCAGAGCCTGGCCCTGTCCCCTCCCTCCTGCCCCCCAGCCCTCAGCTATTGATAGCCATTGATCAGATCCCTCTCAGCCTTCTCCTCTCCAGACTGAACAGCCCCAGGGCTCTCAGCCTCTCCTCCCCAGGCAGTGCTGCAGTCCCTGCAGCATTCTTGGAGCCTCCCTTGGGCTCTCTCCAGCAGATCCCTGTCCCTCCTGAGCTGGGGAGCCCAGAGCTGGATGCAATATTCCAGGGGAGGTCTCAGCAGGGCAGAGCAGAGGGGGAGGAGAACCTCCCTGGCTCTGCTGGCCACACTCCTCTGAGTGCAGCCCAGGACGCCCTTGGCCTTCTTGGCCCCCAGGGCACATTGCTGCCCCATGGAGAGCAGGCTATAGGGAGGAGGTTAGGAATGATCAGAAGCTGTTGTATTGATAATGTTTGAGTGTCTCCTTACTTCTGCCTCCTTCCAAGTCCCCAGTGACCTTCTCCAGTGTGTCAGCTCCTCACAGGAGGAGCACAGACATCAGCTAACTGCTGCTGGGCTGAGGGCTCCCTGGCACAGCTGAGCTGAGGGCTCCCTGGCACACTGGGCTGGGGGCTCCCTGGCACACTGGGCTGGGGGCTCCCTGGCACAGCTGAGCTGAGGGCTCCCTGGCACACTGGGCTGGGGGCTCCCTGGCACACTGGGCTGGGGGCTCCATGGCACAGCTGAGCTGAGGGCTCCCTGGCACACTGGGCTGGGGGCTCCATGGCACAGCAGGGCTGGGGGCTCCATGGCACAGCTGGGCTGGGGGCTCCCTGGCACAGCTGAGCTGAGGGCTCCATGGCACAGCTGCTGCTGGGCTTGGATCTCATTCTGTAAACCCTCACTTTCTGTTTTACAGCTCTGAGAACTGCCAGCACTTAACCAGGGGTGAGAGTAAAGCCTTGGAGGAGATAAGCACCAAGCACCCTGTGAGGCTGCTGCCAAGAGCCCCTGGGGGGTTAAGGGTGGAGCATCCACCTCTGCCTGCTCCCTGACCTCCCCTGTCCTCCTTGAAAGGATGAGCAGGAGGAGGAAGGTCAGAGCTATTGAGGTCAGAGCTACAGCTGAACCTAAGAGACCTGGAGGAGGGAGAGGAGGTTGGGAAAAGCTGTTTGGGGTCTGGAAAATGCTTGCAGCAGGAAGAGTGTGGCCAGCAGGAGCAGGGAAGTTCTTGTGCCCTGTGCTCAGCACTGCTGAGGCCACACCTGGAGTCCTGTGTCCAGCTCTGAGCTCCTGAGGTTAGGAAAGAGGTTGAGCTGCTGGAAGGTGTCCAGAGAAGGGCAAGAAAGCTGGGGAGGGGTCTGGAGCACAGCCCTGGGAGGAGAGGCTGAGGGAGCTGGGGTTGCTTAGCCTGGAGAAGAGGAGGCTCAGGGGAGACCTTCTTGCCCTCTACAACTACCTGAAAGGTGCTTGTAGCTGGGAAGGGGTTGGTCTCTTCTGCCAGGCAAGCAGCAGCAGAACAAGAGGACACAGTCTCAAGCTGTGCCAGGGGAGGTTTAGGCTGGAGGTGAGGAGAAAGTTCTTCACTGAGAGAGTTGTTAGCCATTGGAATGTGCTGCCCAGGGAGGTGGTGGAGTCCCCAGCCCTGGAGGTGTTCAAGAGGGGATTGGATGTGGCACTTGGTGCCATGGTCTAGTCCTGAGGTCTGTGTTGATAGGTTGGACTTGATGATCCTTGAGGTCTCTTCCAACCTTAGTGATACTGTGAGACTGTGAGACTGTGAAAATCCACCCTCCAGCTGGAGCCTTCTGGTGGTGCCCAGCCAGAGCTCAGCAGGAGGCTTTGCTGGTACTGGAGTGGTGCTGAGTGGAACTACAGCTCCAGTGTGTCCCACCTGGGTGAATCCCTTCCTTAGAGGTGGTGCTCTGGAGCCTCAGCTGCCCATTGACTGCTCCCAAGCTTCCCTTTCACCTGGAGCTGCCTTGTGGAGGGCTGCACACTGCCTGTCCCTAGAACCAAGGACCTGTGTGCAGATTAAGCAGGCTGAGCAATGCTTTGGCCTCCCTGGGTTGTCCCTTGCAGCAGCAGCACAGAGATGGGGAGGAACAAACCCCTGCACCAGGACAGGTGAGGGAGTGACCTGCTGGATAGCATCACCACAGAGAGGGGCCTGGGAGTGCTGGGGGTCAGGTCCCCTATGAGCCAGCAAGGTGTCCTGCTGGCCAAGAAGGCCACTGGGCTCCTGGGAGGTATTAACCAAAGCCTCGACCAGCAGGTGGAGGGAGGTTCTGCTCCTGCTGTGCTCTGCCCCAGGGAGGGCATCTGGGCTATTGTGTCCAGGTCTGAGCTCCTCAGTTCAGGAGCTCCCTGGAACTGCTGGAGAGAGTCCAACAGAGGCCACAAAGCTGCTGAGGGGCCTGGAGCAGCTCTGTGAGCAGCAAAGGCTGAGAGCCCTGGGGCTGAGAGCTTGCAGAAGAGCAGCCCCAGAGGGGAGCTGAGCAAGAGCTGAAGGAGCTGTGAGCACCTGGAGAAGAGGAGGCTCAGGGGAGGCCTCATTGATCTCTACAACTACCTGAAGGGAGGTTGTGGCCAGGTTGGGGTTGGTCTCTTTTGCCAGGCAACCAACACCAGAACAAGAGGACACAGTCTCAAGCTGTGTCAGGGGAGGTTTAAGCTGGATGTTAGGAAGAAATTCTTCCCAGCAAGAGAGATTGGCCACTGGGATGTGCTGCCCAGGGAGGTGGTGGAGTCCCCATCCCTGGAGGTGTTCAAGAGGGGATTGGATGTGGCACTTGGAGCCATGGCTTAGTATTAATAAGGTGTTGGGTGACAGCTTGGACTTGATGATCTTTGAGGTCTTTTCCAACCTTATTGATTCTATGATTCTATGAGGGGCAAGAGGCTGGGGCCAGACTCTGCTCAGTGGTGCCCAGGGACAGCACAAGAGGCAAGAGGCACAAACTGGAGCCCAGGAGGTTCCACTTGAACAGGAGGAGAAACCTCTTTGGTGTGAGGCTGCTGGAGGCCTGGAGCAGGCTGCCCAGAGAGGTTGTGGAGTCCCTCTGGAGAGCTTCCAACCCGCCCTGGGCATTGTGCTGCTGGGCAAGCTGCTGTGGGTGCCCTGCTGGAGCAGGGGGTGTTGGACTGGAGGATGTGGGCAATGACTGGCTGGAAAGCAGCCCTGAGGAGAGAGCCTTGGGGGTGCTGGGGGAGGAGAAGCTCAGCAGGAGCTCTCAGTGTGCACTTGCAGCCCAGAAAGCCAAGCAGAGCCTGGGCTGCAGCAGGAGAAGTGTGGCCAGCAGGGCAAGGGAGGTGATTCTCCCCCTCTGCTCAGCTCTGGGGAGACCCCACCTGGAGTCCTGCCTCCAGTTCTGGAGCCCCTATGGCAAGAGGGATGTGGAGGTGCTGGAAGGTGTCCAGAGCAGGGCCAGGAGGAGGAGCAGAGGGCTGGAGCTGCTCTGCTGTGAGGACAGACTGAAGGAGTTGGGGCTGTTCAGTGTGGAGAAGAGAAGGCTCTGAGGTGACCTCATTGTGGCCTTCCAGGATCTGCAGGGGGCTCCAGGAAGGCTGGGGAGGGACTGCTCAGGCTCTCAGGGAGTGATAGGACTAGGGGGAATGGAATGAAGCTGGAGGTGGGGAGATTGAGGCTGGAGGGGAGGAGGAAGTTCTTCCCCAGGAGAGTGGTGAAGCCCTGGACTGGGTTGTGCAGGGAGGTGGTTGAGGCCCCAGCCCTGGAGGTGTTTGCAGCCAGGCTGGCTGAGGCTCTGGCCAGGCTGATCTAGTGTGGGGTGTCCCTGCCCATGGCAGGGGGGTTGGGACTGGCTGATCCTTGTGGTCCCTTCCAACCCTGTCTGATACTAGGATACTCTGATACTCTGTGCAGAGGTCCCTTCCACCTCCCCCCAGGCTGGGGCTCTGGGACTCTGCCATTCAGAGCAGTGAGCTTCAGAGGCTGTGCTGCAAATCCTCTTCCCCAGGTCCTGCTTAACTTGGGCTGCGGTTTGCTCCCCGCTCCTGCCGGCCACGCTCTGTGCTGGGCACCAGCACACGCTGAAGAGACAGCTGAGGGAGGTTTTGATCCTTTTCAGGCCCTGAAGATTGTGTAGCAACAGTTAAAGGGCTGGGCTGGGCCGGGCTTGCAGCCTGGGTGCCCACACACAGCCCTCGCAGACCTGAGTCACACATTAATCCGGCGGGGGCCCCGGCGGCTGCTCCCGGAGCACCTGGCCCCGCAAGAGCTGCCACTTCTTTTCCTCCCAGCCTCCCACTGAGGTCTCTGCTTTGTTGACTTTAATCTCAGGAACGTTTCCTGGTTCTCCTTTCCCACCCTGGAGGGCCAGCAGGGCTCGCAGCCTCGCCTCTCCCCCTCCCCTGGAGGATTCTGGATGCCGGGGATGGGGTTGAAGCCTTGAAGGTCCTTGAAGGTGAGCAGAGGGGCAAGGAAGGACAGAGTTAATGCAAATCAGGAGAGAGTGGAGATAAAAATAGCTCTGGAGCTGTCAGTTTGGTCACTGGTGGCTTGGGTTAGTCATCTGGCGGGCTCTGCTGCTGCTCCTCCGAGGGATTAGCTTACAGCAGTCGGCTTTGACACAATTCCTGTTGAGGAGAGGCAGTGGGCCGGGCAGACTGAGTGGGATCCTGTCATCAGCTTCTTCTGCACAGCAGCTGTTCTCTGTTTAGCCACTCAATGGAGTCATTGTTGACTTGCCTTGTGGACCTGCCAGGTTGTTAGGTGACTCATTTGCACATCACACCAAGGTTCAGGCATTTGGCTCCCCAGGCTCCCTGCCCCGGCCCTGCCCCGGCCCTTTGGAGCTCGGTTTGGTGTTCTCCTGATGGATCTCCACCAGGCTGGGGGCAGGAGTTGATCTGCTGGAGGGTAGAGAGGCTGTGCAGAGGGACCTGGACAGGCTGGGCAGATGGGCAGAGGCCAAGGGCAGGAGATTGAACACATCCAAGTGCCAAATACTATGAGGATACTATAGGTTCTGCACATTGGCCACAGCAACCCCAGGCAGTGCTGCAGGCTGGGGGCAGAGTGGCTGAGAGCAGCCAGGCAGAGAGGGACCTGGGGGTGTTGGTTGATGGTAGGCTGAACATGAGCCTGCAGTGTGCCCAGGGGGCCAAGAGGGCCAATGGCATCCTGGCCTGCAGCAGGAAGAGTGTGGCCAGCAGGAGCAGGGAGGTCATTCTGCCCCTGGACACTGCACTGGTTAGGCCACACCTTGAGTCCTGTGTCCAGTTCTGGGCTCCTCAGGTTAGGAAAGAGGTTGAGCTGCTGGAAGGTGTCCAGAGAAGGGCAAGAAAGCTGGGGAGGGGTCTGGAGCACAGCCCTGGGAGGAGAGGCTGAGGGAGCTGGGGTTGCTTAGCCTGGAGAAGAGGAGGCTCAGGGGAGACCTTCTTGCTCTCTGCAACTCCCTGCAGGGAGGTTGGAGCCAGGTGGGGGTTGGTCTCTTCTCCCAGGCAAGCAGCAGCAGAAGAAGAGGACACAGTCTCAAGCTGTGCCAGGGGAGGTTTAGGCTGGAGGTGAGGAAGAAGTTCTTCCCAGCAAGAGGGATTGGCCACTGGGATGTGCTGCCCAGGGAGGTGGTGGAGTCCCCATCCCTGGAGGTGTTCAGGAGGAGACTTGCTGGGGTGCTTGGTGCCATGGGTTAGTTGATTAGGTGGTGTTGGATTGGTTGATAGGTTGGACTTGATGGTCTTGAAGGTCTCTTCCAGCCTGGTCTATCCTATCCTATCCTATCCTATCCTATCCTATCCTATCCTATCCTATCCTATCCTATCCTATCCTATCCTATCCTATCCTATCCCTGTGTTGCCAGGGGTTTGGTGGAGGAAATGTCCTGTTCCCCTCAGGCAAGGATAAAAAAAACCCAACAAAGGAAGGAGAACAAAGGAAAAGCAAAGCCCTGGTGCAGATTTAAACAGATGTGCCCCAAAGATGTGCCCCAGTGATGGTTCTGAGGGCTTGGGGTTGCTGCTCCCTCTCACAGAATCACACATGGAGAGGGTAGGAAGGGACCTCTGAGATCATCCAGCCCAACCCCCCTGCCAGAGCAGGATCACCCAGGGCAGGGCACACAGGAGCACATCCAGGTGGGGCTTGAAAGCCTCCAGAGCAGGAGACTCCACAACCTCTCTGGGCAGCCTGCCCCAGGCCTCCAGCAGCCTCACACCAAAGAAGTTTCTCCTCCTGTTGAGGTGGAACCTCCTGGGTTTCAGTTTGTGCCCCTTGTCCCTTGTGCTGTCCATGGGCACCACTGACAAGAGCCTGGCTCCTGCATCCTGGCACTCACCCCTCAGCTATTGACAGCCATTGATCAGACCTTCCTCCTCATCTCATCCTGGCTCCATGGCACCTGTTGGCAAAGGCTGCTGAGTTTTCCTGCGTGATGTGATGGTCTTCACTTGAGCTGTGAGGGGACCAGCATGAGGAAGTGACCTCCACAGTTAAGGCACAATTCAGCATATCCTCATTTAAAAGCAAACAACCTTGCCCAGCATCCATGGCAGTGGGATCAGGAGCTAAGCCAAAGCCATGCTTCCTGTGGGCTCATGCTCAGGGTGGTTGCAGGGAGCTCCTGATCTCCAGGGAGCTCCTTACCTGCTTTTCACCCCCCCAGTACAGCCCCATCCTGTCCTAGTATCCTAGGATCAGTCAGGGTTGGAAGGGACCACAAGGATCAGCCAGTTCCAACCCCCCTGCCATGGGCAGGGACACCCCACACTAGATCAGCCTGGCCACAGCCTCAGCCAGCCTGGCCTTAAACACCTCCAGGGCTGGGGCCTCAACCACCTCCCTGCACAACCCAGTCCAGGGCTTCACCACTCTCCTGGGGAAGAACTTCCTCCTCCCCTCCAGCCTCAATCTCCCCACCTCCAGCTCCATTCCATTCCCCCTAGTCCTATCACTCCCTGAGAGCCTGAGCAGTCCCTCCCCAGCCTTCTTGGAGCCCCCTGCAGATCCTGGAAGGCCACAATGAGGTCACCTCAGAGTCTTCTCTTCTGCAGACTGAACAGCCCCAACTCCTTCAGTCTGTCCTCACAGCAGAGCAGCTCCAGCCCTCTGCTCCTCCTCCTGGCCCTGCTCTGGACACCTTCCAGCCCCTCCACATCCCTCTTGTCATAGGGGCTCCAGAACTGGAGGCAGGACTCCAGGTGGGGTCTCCCCAGAGCTGAGCAGAGGGGGAGAATCACCTCCCTTGCCCTGCTGGCCACACTTCTCCTGCTGCAGCCCAGGCTCTGCTTGGCTTTCTGGGCTGCAAGTGCACACTGAGAGCTCCTGCTGAGCTTCTCCTCCCCCCAGCACCCCCAAGGCTCTCTCCTCAGGGCTGCTTTCCAGCCAGTCCCTGCCCAGCCTGCATTTGTGCCTGGGATTGCCTCCAGCCAGCTGCAGGACCCTGCCCTTGCTCTTGTTGCACCTCCTGAGCTTGGCTTGTGCCCACCTCTCCTGTCCCTCTGGGCCTTGCTTCCAATGCTTCTTTTTGCTTCTCTCTTCCCACCCCTGGCTCCCTTCCACCTTCTTCTTCAGCACTGCCAGCTGGCCAGGGTTTGACCCGTGCTGGGACTTGTTTGGAGCTCCATTTACACCCCCTGGTCAGCCAGCAGCCCTTGCTGATTGCCAAGCAGAGAGGTCTTCTCCAGCACCATCACTGTCCTCTGCCCTACAGCAATCTGTCAGAGCTCTCCTTGGCTTCACCAAGAGTTTCAGGAGTTACTGATGAGGAAGGAGAAAGGGAATCAAGGGAGGAGCTGCAGGTCACAGGCTGGAGAGCAGCCTTGAGGAGAAGGTCTTGGGGGGTCAGTTGGTGACAAAGTCCCCAGGAGCCAGCAGTGGTCCCTGGCAGCCCAGAGTCAGCTGAGTGCTGAGCTGCAGCCAGAGCAGGGAGAGCAGCAGCACAGGGAGGGGATTCTGCCCTCTGCTCTGCTCTGCTCAGCCCCCACCTGCAGCACTGCCTTCAGCTCTGGGGCCCCCAGCACAAGAAGGACCTGGAGCTGCTGGAGAGGCTCCAGAGGAGGCCACCAAGATGCTCAGAGGCTGCAGAACCTCCCCTGTGGGGCCAGGCTGGGAGAGCTGGGGCTGTTCAGCCTGGAGAGGAGAAGGCTCCAGGGAGACCTCAGAGCAGCCGTGCAGTGCCTGAAGGGCTCCAGGAGAGCTGGGGAGGGACTTGGGACAAGGGCTGGGAGGGACAGGATGAGGAACAATGGCTTTGAGCTGGGAGAGGAGAGCCTGAGAGTGGAGATGAGGAAGATAATGTTTAGAGTGAGGCTGGGGAGACTCTGGCACAGGCTGCCCAGGGAGGCTGTGGCTGTCCTGACCCTGGAGGTGCTGAAGGCCAGGCTGGATGAGGCCTTGAGCGAGCTGGGGCTGGGGGGAGGTGTCCCTGCCCATGGCAGGGGGTTGGAGCTGGCTGAGCTTTGAGCTCCCTTCCCACCCAAGCCATGCTGTGCCTCTGTGATTGCCTTGTTTCCTCGGAAGAGAAAGTGAGGACTGGATGTGAGGGTGATTGAGCACAAGGGAGGAAGCAGGGAGCAGATTGTCTGCGGTGTGCAGCACGCTGGCAGCCCTCCCAGCTGCCAGCCAGGGGAAGCCTTTCCTGTCCTCTCTCTCCTTTGGGCTTCCCTCCCCTCTGTGTCCTCACTGCTTGTAGTTAACCTACTGCAACCCCCAGGACATAAATCTCTCCCTGAGACCCTGGTGGCTTCATCTTTACAGTACTGAGAGCAGTCCAAACCACTCTCTGGTTAACCTATTGATTATTGAGCTCCTCACTGGGATGGAGAGCTTTGGTTATTGAGCTCCTCACTGGGGTGGAGAGCTTTGGTTATTGGTCTCCTCACTGGGATGAAGAGCTTTGGTTATTGATATCCTCACTTGGATGAAGAGCTTTGGTTATTGATCTCCTCACTGGGGTGGAGAGCTTTGGTTATTGATCTCCCCAGTGGGATGGAGAGCTTTGGTTATTGATCTCCCCAGTGGGATGAAGAGCTTTGGTTATTGAGCTCCTCACTGGGATGGAGAGCTTTGGTTATTGATCTCCCCAGTGGGATGGAGAGCTTTGGTTATTGAGCTCCTCACTGGGATGGAGAGCTTTGGTTATTGATCTCCTCACTGGGATGGAGAGCTTTGGTTATTGATCTCCCCAGTGGGATGGAGAGCTTTGGTTATTGAGCTCCTCACTGGGATGAAGAGTTTTGGTTATTGAGCTCCTCACTGGGGTGGAGAGCTTTGGTTATTGATCTCCCCAGTGGGATGGAGAGCTTTGGTTATTGAGCTCCTCACTGGGATGAAGAGTTTTGGTTATTGAGCTCCTCACTGGGGTGGAGAGCTTTGGTTATTGATCTCCCCAGTGGGATGGAGAGCTTTGGTTATTGAGCTCCTCACTGGGATGAAGAGTTTTGGTTATTGAGCTCCTCACTGGGGTGGAGAGCTTTGGTTATTGATCTCCCCAGTGGGATGGAGAGCTTTGGTTATTGAGCTCCCCAGTGGGATGGAGAGCTTTGGTTATTGATCTCCCCAGTGGGATGAAGAGCTTTGGTTATTGAGCTCCTCACTGGGGTGAAGAGCTTTGGTTATTGATCTCCTCACTGGGGTGAAGAGCTTTGGTTATTGATCTCCTCACTGGGGTGAAGAGCTGGCATCTTGGCTGTCTTTTCAGTTCCTTGCTCTGAGGTTGGGTAGAGCCTTGACTTGGTTTCAAGCCTTTAGTTACCTTCAGCAGTCTCCTAAAGCAGAGTCATGGAACTGTTGGGGTTTGGGCAGCCCTTAGAGATCATCAGGGTTTGAAGCTGCTTCTGCCTGTGCAGGGTTTTGACAAGTGATCTGTTTTGGCTTGGTTCCTTTTGTGTTCCCAGTGACTCCCTGAACCTGTGAGATGGCTGTGATGGGAATTACCTGCCAGGCCGCTCCTGAGCCAGCCTTCAAGCAGAAGAAGGAGCTCACAGACAGCAAGGGGCTGAAGGAGGCAGCAAGTGAAAAGCAGAGCAGTGTCTGCAAAGTGGAAGACTCAAAGAAGGTCATCTTCCACAGTCAGTGGAAAATCCTCAATGATGTAATCACCAAAGGAACAGCAAAGGAAGAGACAGAAGGAGGCTGTGCATCAATTTCTATTATTGCCCAAGCAGAGTGTAAGTAGCTGTGTGGGCTGCTGCTCAGTGAGGAGGAGGAATGTGGCATGCAGGGTGAGATTTCACTCTGTTTGCACTCCTGGAGAGCTGAGACAACATCTATTTGTAAGCCCAGGGCAGAGTGGAGCTGGTGACACATCCCAGCCTCTATTTAGGAAGCTCATGAAACAACCTAATAATGTGGCAGAACCCACTGAGTGGGGCAGGAGTGCCAGAGCAGCATGTGGCCCTGGCACCTACCTGCTCTGGCTCTCAGTCTGTGGCCTGCTTGGTCACCTCTGCTTGGCTGACCTCTGAAAGGTGTTGGGAAAGTAGCGAGGGGGGAAGGGAAGAGAACCAAACTAAAGCTGTCAGGTAGAAAATGGCTGAGGGATCAGGAGTGGCTCCAGAGGAGGATCACCAAGAGGCTGCAGAACCTCCCCTGTGGGGCCAGGCTGAGAGAGTTGGGGCTGCTCAGCCTGGAGAAGAGAAGGCTCCAGGGAGGCCTTAGAGCAGCCTTCCAGGACCTGAAGGGGGCTCCAAGAACACCAGGAAGGGATTTTTCACAAGGGCTTGGAGTGGAGTGGAATGGATTTAAGCTTGAGAAGGGGAGATTTAGACTGGAGAGTAGCAAGAAACCATTTACAGTGAAGGTGGTGAGACACTGCACCAGGCTGCCCAGGGAGGCTGTGGAGGTGTTCCAGGCCAGGCTGGATGAGGCCTTGAGCAAGCTGGGCTGGGGGGAAGTGTCCCTGCCCATGGCAGGGGGTTGGAACTGGGTGAGCTTTAAGGTCCCTTCCAACCCAAAGCCATTCTGTGAAGCTGTGGAGCCATGAGGCAGGGGCAGCTGGCTGCTGCTGGAGAAGGGAGCACAGTGTGGCTCACTGTTTGCTTTAGCAAGTTGGCAGAGCTGTTTCTTAGTCCACTTGTTGCCAGGAGAGCCTGTCTGCTGCTGCAGACATGTGATGCTGCTGCTTCTCTTTGCTGCAGGTGAGAACAGTCAGGAGTTCAGCCCTACCTTGTCAGAGAGATCCTTCATTGCTCACAGCAAGCGTTACAGGTGAGAGACCTCTTACCCTGAGCACCCACCCTTGCTGCTCTGGGCTGCCTTCTGCCTCTCTGCTGCCTTCTAGACTCAGAGAGTTGGGGTTGTGCAGTCTGGAGAGGAGAAGGCTCCAAGGAGACCTCCTTGTGGCCTTCCAGGATCTGCAGGGGGCTGCAAGAAAGCTGGGGAGGGACTTCTGAGGGTGTCAGGGAGGGATAGGACTGGGGGGGATGGAGCAGAACTAGAAATGGGGAGATTGAGCTTGGCTGTGAGGAAGAAGTTGTTGCCCAGGAGGGTGGTGAGAGCCTGGCACAGGCTGCCCAGGGAGGTGGTGGAAGCCTCCTGCCTGGAGGTGTTTGCAGCCAGGCTGGAGGTGGCTGTGAGCAACCTGCTGTGGTGTGAGGTGTCCCTGCCCATGGCAGGGGGTTGGGACTGGCTGAGCCTTGAGCTCCCTCCCAGCCCTGACAGCTCTGTGAGTCTAAGTTTGCCAAAGGCTCCTTAGGAAATGGAGTTGGTGGTTTCAGCACCAGACTTGGTGGAGTTAGAGAAGGGTTGGACTCAAAGCACCTCAAAGCTCTTTTCCCACCCAAAATGGTTCTCTGGTTCCTTGAGGTTGCATGAGATAAAAACATCAAAATGTCCTCAGGGAGGCAAAAAAGACCCCAGAGCTCCCCAGGGATGTCAGGCTGGGCCTTGTGTTGCCCAGCATGTACCTGCCCTCTGGGAGCAAGGATGGGGTGCAGGGTGAGGTGTCCCTGCCCATGGCAGGGGGTTGGGACTGGCTGAGCCTTGAGCTCCCTTCCAGCCCTGCCAGCTCTGTGATTCCAGAGCACCCTGCCTCAAGAGGATTTTCCCCCCAAACCAGAGCAGAGCAGACTGAGACTGGATGTGAGGAACAAGTTCTTCACTGTGAGGCTGCTGGAACCCTGCAACAGGTTGCTCAGGGAGGTGATTGAGGCTCCTGCCCTGCAGACACTCAGGAGGAGGCTCGACAGGGCTCTGGGCAACCTGATCTAGCTGAGCATGTCCCTGAGGACTGCAGGGGGGGGCTTGGACTGGATGACCTTTGGAGACTCCTTTCCAAGCCATTCCATGATTCCTGTTTGGATTAACTTCTCTATCAGAGGCTCAGGAAGTTTCTCTCCCTAAACATCTTCCTCCAATCCCTTTTTGTGTCAGGAGAAAGCAGGAATCTAAGCACAGAGCACTCAAAGCACCTTGCCTTGTGCCTGCTGACTTCCTGCCCCTTGGAGCCTTCTGCCTCTTGTTTCTGGTTTGGTCTGAAATGATTCAGTGGTTTCCTTTTTTTTGAGCTTCACAGGCTTGAGGTAGAAAGGATCCAAGGGAAATTTCTGAGTCCCTTTTAGCTGAACTGCCCTGCTGCTTTTGAAACCACACTGCCCCCTCCTCTGCAAAGCTGTGGGAAGCTTCAGCTGCTGCCAGAAGCAGTCCTGAGAAAAGGGAACTGCTGCATTTCTGGGGAGGAGAAACCAAAGGGCCTGAGAAGAGCCTCTGCTTAATGACAGCAGCAGGGCTGTGAGGAGAGAGTGAAACTGGGAAAGGGAGGGAAGCAAAACAGAGAGCTGGGGCTTGCTTGTCTGACGTCATCTGGGAGAGAGCCACTGCTTCATGGAGGAGCTGTGGCCTTGTGGGGCACTCACTGGAGCTTTGGTGAGCACTGAGGCTCTAGCAGGCAGCTCCAGCACCCTCTGAGGTGGGTGAGGAGGACACACAGAACTAGGTGCTGCCTGTCCTCTGGCAGCTTTCAGGCACTGAACCTGGCCTTGCCAGGGCTGTGGTCTGGCACTGCCCTCAGACTTAGAATCACAGAAGTGTTTCTGAGGGAAAAGTTCTCTGAGGTCATCCAGTCCAAGCATCCACCCAGCACCACCATGGCCACTAAACCAGGGCCCCAAGTGCCACAGCCACAGGTTCCCAGGGATGGGGACTCCATCACCTCCCTGGGCAGCCTCTTCCAATCCCTACAGGGATGAAATTGTTCCTAATCTCCAACCTAAACCTCCTCAGGCATCCTTTCAGGCTCTTTCCTCTCCTATCACCTGATACTAGGGAGAAGAGACCAACTCCCACCTCACCCCAGCCTCCTTGCAGGCAGTTGTAGAGAGCACTGAGGTCCCCCCTCAACCTCCTCCAAATGAAACAAGCCCAAGTTTCCTCAGCTGCTCCTCATGGAACTGTTTATGTTGGGAAAGGCCTTTAAGACCCTCCAGACTAACCATTAAGTGTGAGACAGAAGCACTTCTATGTAAACCTACTTCATGCTGGGGTCCTGCAGGGATGAAATTGTTCCTAATCTCAACCTAAACCTTCCCTGTCAAAATTCCAGGCCATTTCTTCTCTATGACCTGAGACTAGGGAGAAGAGGCCAACCCCCACCTCACTGCAGCCTCCTCTCAGGGAGCTGCAGAGAGCAATGAGGTCTCCCTCAGCCTCCTTCTCCAGGCTCAACACCCCCAGCTCCCTCAGCTGCTCCTCCCCAGCCCTGCTCCCCAGACCCTTCCCCAGCTCTGTTGCCCTTCTCTGGCCCTGCTCCAGCCTCTCAATGTCCTTCTTGCAGTGAGAGCCTAAACCTGAACCCTGGACTCGAGGTGCAGCCTCCCCAGTGCCCAGAACAGGGCCATGATCCTGATGGCCTTGTCCCTTGAACCTGAAGAGCTGCAGAGTGAACCATCTCTTGGGGGGGTTGTGTGGAACACAGAGCAGTTCTGTGCCTAGCTTCAAGGCATTGTATAATCCATCAGCTAGGACCCTGCTGAGGAGATCTTCTGGAGCCCAGGGGGGCAGTGAGGCAGCAGGAGAAGAGAGAGGGCAGTGGTGGCTGTGAATGCAGCCCAGCTCAGTGAAGGCAGGGGAGCACAGCAGAGCTGTGCTGAGCAGCTGTGGTTTCTTCATGTGAAGATCATGAGGAGATTCTCCTCCCCCTCTGCTCTGCCCTGCTGAGGCCACACCTGGAATATGGCAGCCAGCTCTGGGCTCCCCAGTTCAAGAGGGACAGGGATCTGGCTGAGCCCAAGGGAGGGCTCCAAGGATGCTGAAGAGCCTGGAGCACTGCCTGGGGAGGAGAGGCTGAGAGCCCTGGGGCTGCTCAGTCTGGAGAGGAGAAGGCTGAGAGGGATCTGATCAATGGCTATCAATAGCTGAGGGCTGGGGGGCAGGAGGGAGGGGACAGGGTCAGGCTCTGCTCACTTCTACCCTGTGACAGGACAAGGGACAATGGAGGG